>NW_027494518.1:0-262769 GCF_021521415.1 Bidens hawaiensis | reverse complement strand
TTTCAAAACAGTGCTTATAATAGAGAAAACTAATATTATTAAAAAAGGTTAAATGGGTTAAAGACGTACATGTTACAATATAAGGGTGAAATTGAAATGTAAAAGTATACTTATATTATTTTAATAATTAAACTTAATATATATATATGTGTGTGAAAAGAGTTCAAATAAGAATAAGTGTAAGGTCTTGTCCCGGTGCCCTACTTTAATGTTGGATTTACTCATAAACACATTTCTAAATATCAGAGTTAATTAAAACTTTTCGCGGAATATATAAGTCAACCATATATTACATAACCTATAAAATCTTGTCTTAACATCATTCAAATTTGTCTTTAAAAAATAGAAACATATTCAAATATGACAACATAACATTCTTCTCAAGATGTCTGCCTCTTCAGTCCAATGCCTTGTGTCTTCATTCAAACGAGTTGTCTTAGCCTATTAACCTGCATGTATACTAAAAGTCAGCTACGCTGAGTGAGTTCTAGTTAATCAGGCAAATACAATACGATCACGTACTTACATATATACATATCCGAAGATACATATGTACTTTCATTCTTTCTTTCGTACTTACATACATACATACATTCATTCTTTCTTTCATACTTTCATTTTTACATAATTATTTATATGTTTTAAAGAGCATTTCGCTCTATAACATTCGCATATATTGTTTGCGTCTGTTCCCTACGTTCGCAAATATTATTAGGGTATGTTCCCTACATTCGCAGATATTATTAGGGTATGTTCCCTACATTCGCAGATATTATTATGGTATGTTCCTTATGTTCGCAAATATTATTGGGGTCTGTTCACTTCTTACTCATACATCCATACATTCATACAGTTATATAAATTCATCTTTACACTTGTCATTTCACATACATATAACATTCATAAGGCATACACTTACCCCTTAAGGTAAGTGTATTAACTATCACATAGAGTATGCACACGGCCCCGAAAACATAACAAGGAAATGGGGCTAGAAAGTCACATGTGTCATGTTCTTCTCTGCTTAACGGTAACACCCTTCCTTAGCTGTGCACGACTAACTGTGTAATAATTTTAAGTGTTAATTAACTAACTCTAACCTTGTCATACTTCTAAGTTATTGTAACCCCTAGCTACGAGGGTCCGTGGGCAGCGCCCCTGGAAGCGGACCTAGCAGGGTCCAAGAGGCAGAGCCCCTAGATGGGGTCGAGCTGCTAGGTCAGCTTGGAAAAATTTTATTTTCATTAACAATCTTTACTAAAAATTCACCAAAAAAACTTAAGTTTGAATCAATCTAATCGAATTGAAATTCTAATCGAATGACAATTTTTAATTGAATGACAATTGAATCGAATGGAATTTCTAATCGAATGGCATATTCTAATCGAATAGTAATTCTAATCGAATGGCAGTTCTAATCGAATGACATATTCTAATCAAATGGAATTTCTAATCGAATGACCATTCGATTCGATTACTTTTTATTAACAATCCTTTACTAAAAATTCATCAGAAAACTTAAGTTTGAACCAATTTAATCGAATGGAAATTCTAATCGAATGACAATTTCTAATCGAATGGAAATTCTAATCGAATGGCATATTCTGAGCGAATGGCATATTCTGATCGAATGGCATATTCTAATCGAATGGCATATTCAAATCGAATGACAGATTATAATCGAATGACAGTTCTAATCTAATGACATATTCTTATCGAATTGAATTTCTAATCGAGTGACCATTCGATTCGATTATTTTTCATTAACAGTCCTTTACTAAAAAATTCATCAAAAAAATTAAGTATGAGCCAATCTAATCGAATGACAATTTCTAATCGAATGGAAAATTCAATCGAATGGCATATTCTAATTAAATGGCATATTTTAATCGAATGACATATTTTAATTGAATGGCATATTGTAATTGAATGACAGATTCGAATCGAATGGCATATACTAATCGAATGGTAATTATAATCGGATGCCACACTCTAATTGAATGGCAGTTCTAATCGAATGACCATTCGATTTGATTACTTTTCAATTCGATTCGATTCGATTACTTTCTGATTCAATCACTTTTCTTTTGAATCAATTTTCTTAAAGGCTGGATTCACATATGGTTTCATTCTTATCACTTTCCAGCATTTCCTTTCGACTCGCTTTGCCCGTCTTTCATAAAAACGAGCCTTGGTCTATAACGACATCGTTTACTTGCGCTAACTCGATCCAAACGTTACATGTTTGTCCCGTTTCATACAAAACATCTCGTTTATGTTCAAGTTTATATTTTTCTTGTATGAAAATACCCTATTTGCCTTAGTATCAAATCTTAGGGCAAACCAACCTTAAAAATGTAACATTTGATCTAAAAACGTACCTTTTGGTTTGATTTGCTTAGGCTCGGATTCAATACGTGAATCCGGACGCATTACTCTTGTTGTTTAATGATATGGAACACGAAAGCCAAATCTTTCTTCAGCTCAGATCTAGGTCCGAATGATGAGAGTGTTTGTGTATGTTTTTTAGTGTGTATGGAGGCTAAAAGATGAAAATGAGGGTTTTAGGGTTTTAGGGAGGTTTAATGGAGTTTATATACCCTTAAGCCCATGTACATAAGACCTATCACCACCCTTATTCCATCTTTTATTTACCAAGCACACACTCTATCATTTTATTTAACTTAATTAAATAATAACACGCCCTTAAGTAAACGAAATTTCTTTTATTTATTATTATTAAAAGTATGATGTTACAATTAAAAACAGTATCATTTTGACCCGTTATAAAAACGCAAAAGGGTCGATATAAGTTTACTTTTATTTATTAGACGTTTAAACTATTCTAACCCGTTATAAAAATGTAATATTAAATAATAAACAATTCAGAAAATGGTGAAAACAATAACATTTTCAACAAACTAATTTGACCCGTTATAAAAGTATAATACCGGTTCAGAACATATTTATTTAATGTTTCAAAAGCTTCCGAAAGAATACATCAATTTTGCATTACTCAAAAGATTACAACTTATCAATTACTCTACCAATTTAATTAGTCACTATGATTTAACAGGTTTGTACAAATTACTAATCTCCTTCTGCTCCTTTCAAAGTTGAATAAAAAACTAATGTACAAAATAATATATTACAAAGTCATCTGGTTGTGTATGTAAGACGAACAAACCACAACTTTGATTTAGGGCTTAAGGTAATTAACTTTTAATCAGTTGCCATGTATTATTAAACCAAAACAACCACAACAAATAAGTCCTCAAACCCAAAAATAAAAGCCACCGAAACAAACCAATTATATCTTATGGCAGAGAAAAACAACACAAAGGAAACCCTATGTAAAGCATTTAACACCCTTTAAACAAACCACAAATCCCAAAGTCAGCACCAAAAGTTAGGGAAATCAACAAAGTCACCACCAATTTCAGTACTTTTGAAACTCTAACGTCCTGTTCTTGAGTTTTTTAAAGGAGGGAAAGGAAAGGAAAACTAAGAATTGTTAAAAAATGAGTGTTCTTGAGTTTTTTTAAGATGGAAAGGAAAGGAGTAGGAGGAGTTAGGAGGGATTAAATTAATGCATTTTCCCAATAAGTTATCCTCCCAAAAATGGGATGATTACTAAGAATAACTATTTTTTAACATAGTTATCCTTTCCTTTCCTCTAATTTCCTTCCAACTCAAGAACACACCTAATTAAAAAAAGTTTCATTCCCTTCCCTTCCCTTCCCTTTCTTATCATTCCCTCTCCTTTCCTTTTCTTTCCTTGGTTAAAAAACTCAAGAACAAAGTATAAGTCCCACTATGGTAGAAACCAAATTAACATAATTGAATGTTCACTTAGCAATTGACTTTAATCGAAGAACACTTGAATCCAATTCCGAGACCTAAATTCGAAACCATATAAGATATTAGGTTTTTCTACAATTGAGGAGAGAGAGATGGAGAAACCCGTGAGCGTGAGATTGAGAGGGCTAGGAATTAAAATTTTGAGGAGTTATGACCGATTTTAAAAGTTAACCAGGTGTAAACCAGGTTAAACTAATGAGTAATGAGAGGTCACCATTTATAAATTAAGCAATCTGATGGCTTTCATAAAGGGGGTAGTGACCACATCGCGACGCGTAGGATTTTAAAGGTTTCTTGTATATATATTACATATTATAAGACCACCCGTAGTGGTGGCGGTATGCCGTCGTTTTGGCCCCCCGCCGTTTTGGGGTGTTTAATTTGGTTTAGCGTTTTGTGTATAACACAAGAATGGCACGAAATTAAAAAAAAAAACCTTTGTTTCATGAATCTTTCTCCTCCACCCTCATTGGAATCTTTCTTCTCTTCAACAGCAATGGCAGCTCCGAACCCATTTTCAGTGGCTTTAACCGTCGCAAGATTAAGCCTTTGGAATATATACAGAATATGCGATTATCGTGAAAACATTTAGAGACCAGTTAGATGAAAAAAGAACAGTATTTTAAGAAAGTACAAGAGTCTGCGAGAAAGGATATCGAGAGGTGTTTTGGGGTTTTTCAACAAAGTATTTTTGTTTTTATTTTAATGTAATATTTATTTAATAAAATATTATTATTATTATTATTTGTTTACTTCTAATAAAAAATTAAAAAAAAAACAAAAAAGTGTAAAAGTGACTGGGCGCCACATGGCGCATAATGCCTATGAATGGAGAGTTACGATTACACTCTCTTTTTGTAAAAAACCATAACTCTGACTGTGCGCTACATGACGCATAATGCCCATGGATGGAGCATTATGACTACACATAGTCTAATCACTAATAAGAAGAATTAGAAAATAATTCATGTGTTTGATAACAAAATTCACAGAGTAGACGTTGAGGTGTTATATATATGACCGGTATTTTTTGGTTTTATTTGAATTTCACGCAAAATTTATACCTGGTTATTAAAAAGCCATTAAGTTAATCTCTCCACATGTTGAGATAAGAACGTTACACACTGGTACCAATTTTAATGAATGTAAACAATCGAACAAAACAATAATTTCTTGATTTCATTAATAACAAATTGTAACACCTCCCCCCCTCTATACACTTACCTAAATCATTTTTGCATCCTTTTAATTTTTTAATAAAGTGGCTTTATCTAATCGTTGACTGTTTAACTAAACACGTTGGAGAGTTAAACTGTTTAAATAAATGAGTTAAACATATCAACTCAAAATTTACCCGTTTAATATAACTTATTAACCCGAACACGTCATATTTATTAAATAGGTTAGAAAACCTAAACCAGAACTTGATTATGTTACATATCGTGTTTGTGATGTGTGTCAGGTTGTGCAAGAAGTTGGCTTGCGTAGTTGTAATTGCTAGAACATACTATTTCATAAGACCTAGACAAGCTGGACTCACCGTTGTACATATTGTTATAATTGGTCCAAACTCACATTTATAATTAACGGACACATAAACTTATGGCTAATTTTGTTCATGATCGTTAGTACTCAATACCTAAGATACAAAAGTGTTCCTGAGAATTATTAATAAGGATAGAAAGAGACTGTATTTCATATATTGTTTTAATAAAACATGATAGAACAGTACAAAAGGAAGCAACGGTTTAAAGATAAACCCAAGATATAGTACTAATCACACAACTAAAGCAGGTTTGAGTGCTTTTCACTCAGGTTGTTGATTTCGTTTACCTAGATTGACATTATATAAATGTATAATAATACTTAGAAATGCATCTGATATACATTGTTGTTGATATCCAATTGCCGCGTGTCGACTTGCTGTTAGGATTAAACCCACACACGAACCGAACACAAACACGAAAGCAATAACGAACACGAGGATTTAACGTGGTTCGGTCTAAATTGACCTACGTCCACGGGTGGCAACCAGGTATTTCTTTTTGACAATGATTACAAGTACATAATGTGGTTTATATAGAAATTGAATTAGGGTTTGTAAATTATTGAACAAGAAATTCAAAACGGGCCGGGCTTCGGTCTTGCTACCCTACACCAGTCTGCCCTTTGGACTTCAAATAATAAACCGGGACATACAAGGCCTACGAACCCAACAATCTCCCACTCGGAGGCCTTGAGTACTCTCGTCTGCACTCTTAATTGTACTTTTATAATCCGAGCATTAACCATCTTCTAGTTGTCACCGCCTTCTCATCAATTAACCTGAAGGCCCGTTGAAGCTCTCCGGAGCTCCAACACATCAGTCACGGCTAAAACTGCCCCTGACCCGTTCTCTGTCCCTACCAGCTCCCACTTAAACAAACTACCGGATCCTGAGATACCCTGAGAAGAAACACTCTCCATATTCAGCAAGTAATCCACTGGAGAGACTTTTACAGCTGGAATACTGTTTTCTTAATCCACTGTCGACCTGGAACTGTAACTGAAGCACGACCTGTGCTCCCACTGTCACGATGTCCTTTGACTGATTTAATCTTCCTAGCCCGTTCATCCTGAATCTTCACTTTGGCTCTGGGTTTGTTACTTGCAAAACGACCCTTCTTCTGGCCACGAGATTCTATGAACCGGACTTTGTCTTTCACCAAAATTGGATCCACTCCTTTCGGTGACATATCGACCATATACAACGAACCCATTTTCTTGCCACGGGCAACCAAGAGATTCCCTTTGACTACCTTCCACTGCCCATTCCCGAACTTAACATCGTACCCCTGGCCATCCAACTGCCCAACTGAAATCAAACGTTTCTTTAAACCTGGAATAACCCTCACGTTTTTCAAAGTCCAAGAAGTACCTGCTGAAGTTATCAAATCAACATCTCCCATACTCGTAACCTCTAGAATATCATCGTTCGCAAGTCGAACCTTTCCAAAATCCCCAAACTTTAGATTCTTCATCGTTTCACTATAGTGAGTGGCATGAAATGATGCACCGGAATCCATCACCCAAGAATCAATGTTACTCTCAATACTAAGAACTAAAAACTCATCTTCTGGGCATTCTTCTGCAGGGTTGACTTCTGTAACGTTCACCTCTTTCTTACCATTCGGACACTAATTTCTTAAGTGTCCCTTCTCTTTACAACACTAGCATTCAATATCTTTACGAGTCTTAGACTGACTCCTCTTCCAGCTCCCACTGTCTCGTTGTTTTCCCCTACCTCTACCTTCTGTGACAAATATATCACTTGATAATTCACCTGAATTTCCGCGTCTTGAATTTTCTCCAAGAATCAAATCCCGAATCCCATCAAAAGTAATTTTTGTAGACGAACTATAAACCGCAGTCACTGTTTGCGACCAACTGTCGGGCAAAAAGCATAACAACAAAAGACCTTGAACTTCATCATCAAACTTAATGCCGATTGATACTAAGCGGGAGAGATTCGAGTTAAGATTATTAATATGCGTTGTAACTGACCCAGCCTCTTTCATTCGAGTTGTCACTAGCTCTCTGATAAGATGGACCTTATTTGCTGCCGAAGGCTTCTCATACATGTTGGATAGTGCATCCATCATACCACGGGCTGTGGTTTCTTTCATGACGTTAAACGTCACATCTTCCGACAACGACAGTGTAATACAAGCCCTAGCTTTCTTGTCTAACTTCTTCCACTCTGCTTCTGACAACTTTTCTGGTTTTTCATCCTCAAGCACTACATCCAAGTCTTTCTGACAAAGTAGCGCTTCAATCTGCATCTTCCACCAACCAAATTTCTGTCCATCAAACTTCTGTATTGAAACATTTCCGTCTTCTGCCATAACAATGACTAAACAAAAAACTGGATAAAACATAGACAGACACAACAATCGCACGGGCCTGAACTTAACAATTGTTCTACTGAACTCTGTTAAACAATCAACCTATTTATACATAGCGGAATAACTTTGGAAAATCAGAAAACTGAAACTTTAAACTGAAACAAGAAAACCTGAAAAACTCGGTTGGCACTGGTTCTTCATTTCTTTATCGCTTCTTCTGATTGACAACAGTTCTTCAAAAAATAGGATCTGATTTCGGCCCACTCGACTAACCAACTTGAATAAAATTTTATCCCAAAGTTCTAGCCCACACAATTTAGGCTACTGCCTTTGTAATCACGGCCCAAATAAAAAACCAACCAATTTAAGAACACAAATGCACCAACCAAGAAATCAAGCTCCTGGTACAAAACAATAAAAAAAAACTTCACCACAAAACTAAGAACTTGATATTTCTTATCTTCCTTTTTTTTTTCTTTTTTTCGATCGATGGCAAAATTGAATGACAACGCCTGGGTTTGCACTAGCTGCCCTTGCAAGACACTTAACCGGCGTCGAATTTTGCTCCTTTGATCCGACCAGAAACAATATACTAATGGTGTTGGTGGCGGTGAAACGGTGGTGATGCGGTGGACCTTCTTTCAGAAAATTACAAACCCAACAACCGACAAAACACAGATCGTCGGGCTGGGTTAGCAGCGAAGCAACACGGTAAACCCTAACACTAACAACGATCAGAAAACCGTAACGGCGGTGGAACCCTAACGCGGTAGGGTGGCGGCGGCGGAAGGTTTGGCGGCGACTCGGCTGGTTCCTGTGTTCTTCGTGTGATCCGAACCTAAGCTCTGATACCACTTGTTATGATTAAACCCACACACGAACTGAACACAAACACGAAAGCAATAACGAACACGAGGATTTAACGTGGTTCGGTCTAAACTGACCTACGTCCACGGGTGGCAACTATGTATTTTTTTTATTGAGTGATAATGATTACAAGTACATAATGTGGTTTATATACAAATTGAAATAGGGTTTGTAAACTATTGAACAAGAAATCCAAACCGGGCCGGGCTTCGGTTTGGCTACCCTACACCAGTCTGCCCTTTGGACTTCAAATAATAAACCGGGCCACACAAGGCCTACGAACCCAACACTTGCATGGGTCGCGTTACACTCATCATTAACGATTGTGTTTTATAGCCTGCCTTTGTTTATGGTTTCAATTCATTAAGAAGCAATCATGCTAAACTAAGAATAACGTTTTGAACGTCAAAATTTATTCCACGGAGACACACTAAAACGCTAATAATAGAAATCAATACGCATGCACTCACCATAAGAAAGAAGTCCTACAAGATTACATATAAAGGCCCACATCCGACACCCTTTGGGATGGGATAGCAACGAGCCGTTTTGTTTTCTTTAATACAATGCTAAATGCTTCTGTAAAGTCATGCTCTTCACCAATGGGCAAGCTCCAATCAAACGAGTATAAGAGCGAAGCCAAGATTAACATTATCATTTTCTCGGCAAGTGGAGCACCTACACACGATCTTCTCCCTATTCCAAACGGGATAAAAAGTCAAATTGCTTCCTGTATATAAATCCCATTTGTCTTACAAGAACCTCTCGGGGTTGAATTCCAATGGATTATCCCAGTAGCGAGGATCCTGACGGATTGACCAAAAGAACAACCCCACCTAGTTTGCAATCCTTTCTTGGCGATCTGGGATTAGGAAAGGGACTATAGGATACAATCGAAATGTTTCCTTAAATGTTGCATCTAGGTAATGTATGTAGATTCTTTGATCATGTTGTCTATATAATGATAATGGAAAAACATAATTTCTATTCAATGATACATTGTGTACATATAGGAGGAGGTGCACGATTACAGGAGCAAATAAAGGGATATACATGGAAGTTACAACAACTTTGACTAAGCATTGATTCTAGAATATTTCATTTATTGAATATATCAATCAACATTATTTGAAGTTGATGCATTTGTGTTAATACGCCCCCGCAAGATGGAGGTTCCGTCAGAGACTCCAATCTTGGACCGTAACCTTAAAAATGGAGCTCGAGAGAGTGGTTTAGTAAGAGGATCTTCCAGTTGATCCGTTGAATTGATGTGATGAACTCGTAAAGTACCAGCGGCGACCTTCTCACGAACAAAATGATAATTAAAGGCAACATGTTTCATACGCGACTGATAAACGGGATTGGCACACAAGTACGTTGCTCTGGTGTTGTCACAATACAATTTAGGTGACACGGGCACATGGAGACCAAGTTCTTTGAGTAGATTTTCTATCCAAGCGAGCTCAGCGGCGACATTTGCAAGTGCTTTATATTCGGCTTCGGTGGAAGACCGAGAGACCGACTTTTGGCGTGCAGATTTCTAAGAAATGATATTGCTACCGAGATAGATGATGTAAGCCGTGGTGGAGCGACCGGCTATGGAGACGCCTCCCCAATCTGAGTTGGAAAAAGCAGTGAGCTCCAGGGGAGACTTTTTATTCAAAAATAAACCATGATAAATTGTTCCCTTGAGGTAACGAAGCAAGCGTTTTAGAGCTTGCCAATGTGTTTGAGTTGGTTGATGTATGAACTGTGAGAGCTTGTTGACTGCAAAATAAATATTCGGGCGTGTGAAAGCAAGATACTGAAGAGAACCTACAAGCTTACGATACGGTGTTGGGTCCACTTTTGGAGTACCATCTTCAAGTGTTAGAACTTGAGAAGAACATAAGGGTGTGGTAACAGATTTGGCTCCATCCATGTGATGCATGGATAAAAGATCACATATATGCCGGTGTTGAGACAAAAATAAACCATGTGTAGTTGGTATGAGTTCCACCCCAAAAAATGACTTGGATACCCTAAGTCTTTCACCGAGAACTTAGATGCAAGACTCTTAACAAATTCATGCATGAACCTATTGTTGTTGCTTGTCAAGATAATATCGTCAACATAAACCAAAAAATAGCACATGGTACCGTTTCGATTGTAGACAAAAAGCGAGGCATCCGCAAGGGATTTCGTGAACCCAAAATCAATCAAAAAGGAAGTGAGAGCCATATACCATGCATGTGGTGCCTGTTTTAAACCGTATAAAGACCGGCGTAGTTTGCAAATGTGGTTCGGAAGTTGTGGATGAGTGTAACCGGGAGGTTGAACCATGTATACCTCTTCTTGCAAGTGCCCATGCAAAAACGCATTGTTTACGTCTAATTGGCGTAAGGACCATCCCCGAGATAAGGCGATGGCAAGTACCGTTCGTATGGTCACGGGTTTGGTAACTGGACTAAAAGTATCGAAATAGTCCTTACCGTATTCTTGTAAGAAGCCTTTGGCGACAAGGCGTGCCTTATATTTTTCAACGCTACCATCGGGTCGGCGTTTGATTCGAAAAACCCACTTGCATCCAATCGGTTTTCTAGAAGAGGGAGCAACGAGTTCCCACGTTTGATTTCGGAGTAAGGCGTTATACTCATCATCCATAGCTTTACGCCATAACGGGTCTTTAGATGCTTGAAGGTAGGTATTTGGTTCAAGGGATGGAGGAATAGGGTGAACAGTGGTAGCGTTAACAAAGTGAGAATTGTAATATTTAGTGTTGGGTTTCCTAGCTCTAGGAGGTAAAGGGGCTGATGCGGATGGCGATTGTGTGGACGAAGTGGAAGAAGCCGTTGGTGAGGTGAGTGGGTTGGAGGGGGTATCCGGAGCTGATGAGGAGGTGGTAGAAGCAGAGTTATGCGAGTTGTCACACGAGGTAGATGTGGAAGGAGCAGAGGTGGTGGGAGACGATGGGGTGGGAGGGAAATCAGTAGTACTTGGGTCCTGAGATGAGGAGGTGATGGATGGGTTAGAGTTTTCATGATAGAATGCATGAGTGGAGTTGGTAGGGATTTGAGGTGACACATGCAAAGGTGGTGCATGTGTGGAGTTGGGTGAAGTTGGAGTTGGCATACGTAAGGATATGGAGTATGAGGAGTGGGAAAAAAATCATCAGTGGTTGGTAGAGGATATTGTTTGGATGAATTTCCTTTGGATGGAAATATATCCTCAACAAATACTACGTGTCTGGAATGATAAAGGCGGTTGGTTTGTGAATCAAGACATTTATAAGCGGACTTCGAGGTTGAGTAGCCCAAAAAAATGCATGATTGGGAATGGGGTTGCAGTTTGGATGTAGCATAAGGTTTAAGCCACGGGTAGCATAAGCATCCAAAGGTTTTTAGTTTTGTGTAATTTGGTGACGCATTATAAAGCATTTGATATGGCGATTTAGATTGAAGGATTGGTGTAGGAAGGCGGTTAATGAGATAGACCGCCGTTTGAAACGCATGAGACCAAAATGAAAGTGGTAGACCGGCATAGTGTAACAACGCAAGACCGGTTTCCACGATGTGGCGATGGCGGCGCTCAACAATTCCGTTTTGTTCAGGTGTATGCGGAGGAGTGGTGTAATGTGAGATCCCCATGGATTGGAGAAACGGTAGAAGATCGACATATGCGCCACCATTGTCGATAAAGATGGATATAATATTGGTTTGAAAAAAATTTTCCACAAGTAATTTGAACTGTGGAAAAATAATGGACACATCATATTTGTGTTTAATAGGATAAAGCCATACATATTTAGAGTAATAATCCACAAACACAACATAATACTTGAACCTGTCAATAGATTGTTGAACGGGTCCCCATACATCCGAATAGAGAAGCTCTAAAGGTTTAGTAGCAACAAACGAGTTTGGTCCAAATGGCAACTTGTGACATTTATTAACAGCACACGATTGACAATGCAAAGTAGAACATGACAAAGACTTAAAACTAAGACCGAGGTCTTTACAAAGAAGTTTAGAAATACGAAAACACGGATGTCCAAGTCAATGATGCCACTCCAATTGGAGTGGTGATGCGGATGTAGTTGCATTAACTTGTGGAAGCGATGTTAACTGATTAAGATAGTAAACATCATGGATGTTCTCCCCCCGCATGAGAGGCGCCCCCGTTTTGAGATCCTTCACAAAAAAATGAAAAGGAAAGAATTCAACAGAAACTTGATTAGTACGACAAAGTTTAGCAACCGATATTAAATTGGTGCGTATGTTGGGAACACATAAAATATCCGGTAAGGATAATGGTTTGGTTTTAGTAGAAAATTGAGTTGAACCAATATGAGATATAGAGAGACCTGTACCATCACCTAGAACGATTTCATCTGGACCGCCATATTCAGAAACAGAAGAGAGTGTGGCCGGATAAGAAGTGAGATGATGCGAGGCACCACTGTCCATCATCCACCTTTGAGATCCCGGAGTGGAGGTGACGGCATTGGCAACAAGGTTGGACGAGTGGTTGTTGAAGGTAATCTGATTATCATTTAGAAACCTGGCGAGTTTCCGACAGTCACGAGTTTCGTGACCGGAGATGTTACAAAAGTTGCAAAACTGATTAGTACGGATACTAGATGGACCCGGTTGAAACCTGTTAGACCGGGATGGTCGTTGGGATGAGGCGGGTGACTGAGTTCGGGCATTCCAGTTTTGAGGATCGGAATGGCGGAACTGGTGTCGAACTTGTTGTCTTTGGGTTGCATTTGCAGTAGCAATAATGGGGTTAACAGGTTCGGCCGGTTTCAATGATCGTTCAAAGTCCACAAGTTTGTCAAAAATATCCGGATAGGAGACCGGGGTTTCCCGTACCTTAAGCGCGGCAGCAATGGAGGTGTATTCATCACCAAGTTGGGTGAGAACATGAACTATAAATTCCTCCTCGGTGACTGGACTTTGAACGAGAGCCAATTCGTCGGCAATGGAACGCATCTCATTGAGGAAATCTGCAACAGATCTGGTGCCCTTAGGTTTCGAAGCAAGTTTAGATTTTAGGGAGATTATTCGGGAGCGTGATTTGCTCGCAAAGGAGGATGTTAACCGGTCCCAAGCATCTTTGGCCGTGGAGGCCGACACGATGAGGGGTTGGATCTCGTTGGAGCAAGATCCAAGAAGGGCACTAAAGATGACCTGGTCCTGACGAAACCAAGTTGTATAAGCCGGGTTGGTTTTGACGGATTGATTTTCAGCAATGGTTTGTGATGGAGCCGGAGTAGCAACGGTGATGAAATTGTCGAGGTCAAGGCCGACAAGAGTTGATTGCACATGGCGTCTCCAAACAGAAAAATTTTGGGAGGTGAGAGTGATGTTGAAGTTAGTAGAGGCAGTAATTGTGATAATTGTGTTAGAGGAAGCCATTGATGAAAGAAGAAAAAAAATGGGATCGGCTGAGGTTACTCGTGGGAGTGTTTTAGGCTCTGATTACCATATAATGATAATGGAAAAACATAATTTCTATTCAATGATACATTGTGTACATATAGGAGGAGGTGCACGATTACATGAGCAAATAAAGGGATATACATGGAAGTTACAACAACTTTGACTAAGCATTGATTCTAGAATTTTTCATTTATTTGAATATATCAATCAACATTATTTGAAGTTGATGCATTTGTGTTAGTAGTCTAGTCCTACGATCTCTACTAATTCTTCTTGAACCGCCATAGCCCATTCTACCATTGTTGCTCTTGTGTCAGCTCCTACTATTAGAACGTTCTGATCAAACAAAGTATTATACTCAATTTCAGTTTGTTGGATCTATTTATATGAAATTTGAGTTTTCAAGGAAAAAATCTGAGTAATTGGACCCGTTAGAACCCTATTGTAACTGGGAGAGAAAAAAGACCTTATGACAACCCCGACTAAAAACTTATGGTTCCATTGCCGGAAGCGATTCTAAAAAATGAAGAGTAATCTTACCATGAGAAATGCCTTCATTTGGGCCACGTTGAGCGACGTTGCATCACTTTATTCCTTGTGATCTAGTAAGATCTATACAAAATCTTTCTTTACTTCAAGCTCTACTTCATCTTGTGACCTTTTGTGGTTGGATTCGATTCGATCTTCAATGATACGAGTTAAAATCTCATCCAGTTTGTTAGGTTGCTCAACACCTTGTAGATCAAACCAGGCAAGACTCGGAAAGAAGTCAGACAAATTCATCCGACCAAAAATCTTAACATTGTTTGATGCCACCATGTCTATTTCAGCTCCAAGATTTCTAAATTCTCCCAAATAATTCATATATGGATACCTTTATAGCCCATGCAAATGTGTGCTACGTACCTAGTACCTACCTATTCACCAACCTGATCAAGTTTTAAAATAATTTCACCTAGGTTATCAACTATTAGAAAAGAAAAAATAAATTGAAAAAGTAACTTTAAAGTGCAATCTATATAATTTGACATGAAACGTAATTGTAAAAAACTTATTGAGACGCCTACTATTTTACACAATTTACCATCATGCCTGATTATTTAACCAACTGATAAATAAGTTGGTAACCGAATCGAGCCTAAGCAGGTTGGATTTTGTCTCGAAGTCAAGTGAGTTAGCTCGGTTCGACTCACTTATCTTAACATGCTAAAATGCAGAGTTTTTTTTTTCTTCTTTTTCCCCCCCCAAAATATTGTTGTTGGTAAAACTAGAGTTGGTATGTATTTTGTCATGTGGACAACTACACTTGACTATATCAAGACTTATAAGCAGACCTGTATGTTACCTTATTAAGAGTTACAAGCTGAATGGACTAAATATTTTGATTTTTGATAAACAATGTATACCTACTAATACAATCATAAATGTAGTGTAAAAGAAATTTTTTATTTATTTGTAACATTTTTGTGTAATATTGGTTATGTAATTTCTGTAATTTAATGTAAATTATAATTGTATTAACAATATATGATTAGTTTGTTGACTGTATTTCATTTAATAGTTAATTTTAAATTTTTCATCAATACACGGGTCTCGAACTAATTTACCAATTTAATGTAGTTAAAAATATATTAATTAGAATAGATTTTTTCTTGAAAATTGTTTATCTCTAATGTAATCTAATTGGATAAACATAATTCTCAAAGTAACCAAATATTATTAGTCATTTTTAAATAGCCATGCAATTGAGCCAACCAGTGATCTTTAGGGCTGTTACTTTTACCCGAAACTCGAAACCTAACCCGAAAAACCCGTACCCGAACTAACCTGACTCGAAGAACCCAAACCCGAGAAAAGACTAACCCGAACCCGAACCGAAGTAATTCGGGTTGGTTCTCGGGTTTGATTTGTAAGATTTGGGTCAACCCGAAAAACCCGAATAAACTTTTAGTTTTGAAATTAAATATATTTTAATGTATAATAGGCTAAGTCTTAGTCACTAAAGTTATCAGAATCAGGATTTAATCAAGTGTTGTCATTCTAACTATTATGAATCGATTGCTTATTATTAATTTATGAATTCCGTTAACTACTAATAGCAACCATAATCAAACAACCAAATCACTCCCGATTAACTACGATTATGGTTCGAGTTAGTATTACTCTTCTTTTGAATTGTTTTATCAAGTTAGGTTAATTTATTATTTGATTATATGTGTTAGCAAAGAAGACTATTTTGTTTTAATTTTAGCATTATAGTTTTTTAAAAAATTTTGGTTTTGTGTTTTTTTCTATGATACACGAAACCCGATTAACCCAAACCGAATTACCCGAACCCAAAAAACCCGTGAGAGATTTGGGTCAGGTTTCCGGTCAAGATTTAAAACTTTGAAACCCGAATAACTTGACTCGAAAAACCCGAAACCCGAAGAACACCCCTAGCGATCTTTCATTCACCTGTGTTCGGCTTGTTTACAAATCGAGCCATGCTGACTTTGAATGAGTTTTTTTCTTCAAGTGACGCTTGATCATTGGCGGACCCTACTCTCTAACTAGGGGCCGGCCGACCCATGTGAAAAGAAAAATTAGTAGTATATATGTGTTAAAATCTTGACCGATCCTTGTGAAATTTTGACACCAACCCCTGTGAAATTTCAAGAAATGATAAAATGGCTTCGTGAAATTTTGAGAACGACCCCATGAAATTTCGAGACCGTTCATAATAAAAATAAACTTACGTATTTACAATCATAACTAATTATATAAATGTATATAAATAATTTATTCCAAATTTGAGTTTGATAGAAACAAATTTTAATACAAGTATAAGTTCAAATGGCCAATCAATATATACCCAATTTTTAAGCCCAACCCTAAAACTATCAACCGAGTCTACATTTATAACCTATTATAAAAAGGTTATGATGACACAACTAATATGTCATGTGAGTACAAGGAATTAAGAATTTAAATCTTAAAAGAAAATGTTCGAATTTATATATTACATTGTTTTGATAACCAACTTCATTTGTGTTGGTGCATCCTTTATTGAAGTTAGCTCATACCCATCGTGATGTTGAATGCTTTTCGATGATGAATTACGTGAAGTCTGATTTGCGGGGATAGGTGATAAGAAATTAAATTATAGTTGTATTTGTTTCATTTAAAAAGACTTGTCTGTGAATGTCAGACTAAATGATGTTTTATGAATTTCTAATAAAGTTTCACGTACTTTTTTTTTGTTATATGTAATTTTGTTTTGTTACTTTTTTTTTCTATATGAACCGACCCGACCGGAACGGCCCATCCGAAAGGCTGAATCGGAATAAAAAGAGTTTATATATATAGCGATCGTCAACTGAATAGAGACCCAAAAATATTCTAACTCCTGTAAGAAAATCTTTTTGTTCCTGCCATACGCTTGATACATGAGATTTTTAAATAATCCCAGTGATAAAGTAAATTGCCTTTTTTTTTTCTAAATGGTTATGTTGAAACAAAATTAAATTAAAATTAAAGTGGTTAACCGTGTAAGAAATTTTCAAACGACTGTGACATTAATGTTTTAAAAACTAATTCGAGATTTCTAACAGGCTAGTCTAAAAGATTCGGCCGATCTTAAAACATGTTTTATTTTTTTTAATAATTCATAGAACATAGCAATCATATATTCGAGATGTTTAATTTTCTTTTTTTTTTTCTGGGGTATGCGTTATTTTATCCGGATATATCATATCTTTTCTTATGTAGCAGGCAAATAACATTGCCTAATGAGAAGATAATCACCGACTGATAACTAAGTAGGGGTTGTTGATACATTAATTAAGATTGTCAAAGCTAGGGACGTAGGAGACAAGGTTTAGGGGTCATGAAGATATAAAGGGAGACGATGGAAAGGTTTTGGTAAAGGGGCGTGACATCAAGTTTGGATGGCAAGCCTTTTTTCACACTCTTTTCAAAAGCAGAAAGCATTTGGCTCAACGATATCCGGTATGTTGTAGGTGCATGTTCCCTTCCTTTTGAGGTCGAGGGTTCAAATCATCAACAGGTTAGGTGGATTTAGCAGTAGGTTAATTAGCTGTTAAAAATTTAAAAAGTAGGCCTAACCAAGAAGAATGTGAGGCCCTCACTACCCAATGTCGACAACAAAATAACTACTATTGTCACAATATCAGCATGTAGAGGTGAGAAGATCCCTTAGGAAGATGGGAAGGACTAAGGCAATGCCTAGGACAATATATACGGGAAACTTATGTTACGAAAAACCAATTTTGATTTATGCAAGAGTCATCTGCTATGGGGGCGATACACATTCTTTGTAGATTAATGGGGAAAAAACTTATAGGGAGAAGACAGAGCTAAAACAAGCATTTGGCACTAGTAAGAGATACAAACTTCTCTCCCTATGGAGGTGGGCCTTCACCAAGGAATTGCGCTGAACTCGTTTCTTTTTGCAGTAGTCTTGGTTGAGATCTCCAAGTCGATCTAGAAGGCAATCCCATGATGCATATTTTACTGTGTTTACTTTATAGATTTACAAGTTTTATAGCTGACCAATTTTAGTTCTATTAAGCATGTGAAATTTCATTGAGTAGGATGGCTTGGATTACTTTTGGGGTACTAGATGTCTTGAAGATAGACAAGATGCTAGAAAATAGTTGGTTGACATAGCCATTGTCAATAATGAAGACTAGAAGATACATAAAAGATATATACCATTTATGATTGTTAAGATTTCCGGGTGATACATAACTAGATTGACATAAGTTTAGTAACTTAGACATGCATCTGCTATATATTATTTTTGATACCAATTTGTCACGTGTCGACCTAGATGGGTCGAGCCATCGAGGTGTTATAGTACTCATCGTTCATTATTTTGTTTTAAAATTGTTTTTTGTTTATTATGGTTTACAATGTGTCAAGATGCTATCAAACTAATTAAGAATAATATATGTTTTGAACATCAAAATTTATTCCAAGGAGGCACACTAAAACGCTAATTATAACATAATTCGTTACACATGCAACCAACATAAGGAAGAAGCCTTGCAAGATTACATATAGAGACCCGCATCTGGCAATCTTTTGGACGGGATAGCAGCAAGTGGTCTTCTTTTCTTTAATACAATGCCAAATGTTTCAGTAAGGTCATGCTCTTCACCATTGGGCAAGCTCCAGTCAAGCGAGTGCAAGAGCGAAGCCAAGATTAGCATTATCATTTTCTCGGCCAATGGAGCACCCGCACAAGATCTTCTCCCTGATCCAAACAGGAAAAACGTCAAATTGTTTCCTTTATAATCCCATTTGTCTGTCAAGAACCTATCGGGATTGAATTCCAATGGATTGTCCCAGTATCTAGGATCCCGGTGGATTGACCAAACATTAATAAAGATAGTACAACCCTTTGGGATTGCATATCCACCTATTGTGCATGCCTTGCTTGTCGATCGTGGGACTAAGAAAGGGACAATAGGATACAATCGTAATGTTTCCTTGAATGTTGCATTTAGGTAATGTAGATTTGGGAGATAAGATTCTTCGACCATGTTGTTTAGTCCCACAATCTCTAACAATTCTTCTTGAACCCTTTTCATTACGTTAGGATTTTGCATAATAATTGCCATTGCCCATTCTACAGTTGTTTCCGTTGTATCGGTTCCTGCAATCAGAACAAAATGATAATACTCAAGTTCATATAGTTGGATCAATAGCGACAAATTGCAGAACCAATGGGGTCTTAAGAGGGTTCGTCGACCCCAAATCATCATAATTTATTGGAAAATTTGTATATAAATATGTGTTTTCATTAGAATAATAAGATTTGGGCCCTTATTGCAAATTGTAACTAGTAGATTATGAAAAGCCTTATGATGATACCGGCTAAAAAGTTCAGGTTCGGCAACTAGAAGCGATTCACAAAGGATAAAGAGTAATCTAACCAAGAGAAGTGCCTTCATTTGGGTCATGTTAAGCGATCTTACGCTTCCATCATTTTCGTCCTTGTGGTCTAGTAAGATCTGTACAAAATCTTTCTTTCCTCCGCGCCCCATTTCACCTTGTGACATTTTGAAGTTAAATTCGATTCGATCTTCAATGATGCTAGTGAATATTGCATCCAACTTCTTAAACTGCATCTTCATGTCCCGCTCAACACCTTGTAGATCAAACCCGGCAAGACCAGGGAAGAAATCCGACAAATTCACCCAACCAAAAGTCTTAACAATGTTTGTTGCCACCATATTTATCTCGGCTCCAAGATTGTGACTTTTAGCCTTGTTGTCTGCTGGGTTTTCCCAAATCATTCTCAATATGACATTTGTCTCTGTATCGAAAGCCATTTCACGGATGTTAACCGCGGTACCAACTTTACCTAAAAGATTCTTGATGGTTTTTCTAACTTCCTCCCTTCGAAACGAAGCAGATGCTTTAAGATTTATGTTGCTTTGGATCTCATGGACAAATATCTTCCGAAGCTTACGCCAGTTGTGGTTATTTTTAGAAAATATTATATCTTGACCTCCATAAGATACTAATAAGGCGGCGACTGATTGGTCACGGTCAGAAAACGCCTCATCTTGGTCACGGACCACTACTTTTACCAACTCTGGGGTGTTTATGACAACATGAAGTTTGCTTCCAACCTTGAACTTAAAGATGGGGCCATAGGTGCGAGCCATTTTGGTGAACTGTGTGTGCAAGTCAGGACTACGAAACGGAAGGTACCCGATTATTGGGAACGAGTGTGGACCTGGTGGCAACGACGGTACACCATTTGAGGAATTTGAAAGTATGGACTTATAGCGTAAACTAGCCAAGATTAGTAATAAAATGGTGATCATTAACACTAGTAGCTGATTGTTGGTGTTTTCTTGGCACAACCATGACACCAAATTGTGTACTTGTGTCATTTTGCTAATAATGGAATGTGAGAAAGTCTTAAGGATGCCATTATAGCCCGTGCACATGCATGTGTGCTACCTAATTATCCAAATAGTGTGGATGCTTATGTACCTTGATCAAGTTTTAAACACGATTTGAAGAAGGATATACGGGTGTTTAAACTTCCAGTTAATCAAGTTGATCGACGTTTAGAGTATCCTTTCGAGGTAAGTTTTACATCATTCAACTTGTATATTCCTTCTGATCTAAAGCCTTAAAACATCAGTTTGAAATTCGGATAAAATTTAACACTGTTAAGTTTCTTTAAACAGAGGTCTAATGAGAAGAAATAGTATAAACGGTCAGACTGATGACATGTTTATTCTCAGATGAGATTATCATCATCATCATCATCATCATCATCATCATCATTATTATTAGAACACTGACTTTCTTTTTTGTATTTAGGCTGCCGGACACCGACCACCATCTACAAAATGCAAGGTTATTAAAATTCAATTTTCCTCAATTAAATTTAGTGAATCATTAACCCAAAGACATGAAACAAAATCAAATTTCATATAAAAATAGTGCATAATTAAATCTAGTGAATCATTAAGCAAAGTCATGAAACAAATCAAATATCGTATTAAATATCGCATAATTAAATCTGATGAATCTTTGGCCCACACACGAAATCAAATTTCACATCATATATTTCATAG
This sequence comes from Bidens hawaiensis, assembly GCF_021521415.1. Taxonomy (NCBI): domain Eukaryota; kingdom Viridiplantae; phylum Streptophyta; class Magnoliopsida; order Asterales; family Asteraceae; genus Bidens; species Bidens hawaiensis. The sequence continues at coordinate 241,127 of NW_027494518.1, read as the reverse complement.
TCCAATTAAAAGTTCAACATAAAGCAAGACTTTTATCATCTTTCTTAAGGGTTATTATATTCCACGCTAGAAAAAGTTTATAATACTACACAATTATGAATAAAAGTGTAGACAGTCACAGATCCATAATTTTTTTAAGAATACTGAGTGATCAAAGAGCTTAACCACAATTTCATTGGGAAGATCGAGATTTATACATACATATATATATATATATATATATATATATATATATATATATATATATTTATAGGATCAGAAAAATGAGAGAACCTTTTTGAAATTGAGAACTATGAGAACCATTTTGGACCACAAAAAACCCATAAATAAAAAAAAATCATAAAATAAAAAAAACACAAAAATCAAAAAAGTAAAAAAAACCAAAATTCTTATTTTATCATCCTGGTTTCATAAAAAAAACCTCGGTTTAGCTAAGTTATATACACATATGTATAATATATACATATATGTACATTTACATGTTTTTTTTGTACACATGTGTATAATTTAAGATAAATGATACTGTACATATGTGTATATTACGTAACCAAAGATTATATAAAATTATACATATGTGTATAATACGACGTTTTTTTTTGTTTTTTTATTTTTTTTAATGAAACCGGAATGAAATATAAGAATTTTGGTTTTTTTTACTTTTTTAAAATTTTTATTATTTTTTGTTTTATGATTTTTTTAAATATTTTTTTAAATGTGTTTTTAGTGGTCCAAAATGGTTCTCAAAGTTCTCAATTTGCAAGAAGAGAACCCTTTGCAAATTGAGAACTTTGAGAACCATTTTGGACCACTAAAAACACATTTAAAAAAAATATATAAAAAATCATAAAACAAAAAATAATAAAAATTTTAAAAAAGTAAAAAAACCAAAATTCTTATATTTCATTCTGGTTTCATTAAAAAAATAAAAAAAAACGTCGTATTATACACATATGTATAATTTTATATAATCTTTGGTTACGTAATATACATATATGTACAGTATCATTTATCTTAAATTATACACATGTGTACAAAAAAACATGTAAATATACATATATGTATATATTATACATATGTGTTATATAATTTAGCTAAACCGAGTTTTTTTTATGAAACCGGGATGATAAAATAAGAATTTTGTTTTTATACTTTTTGATTTTTGTGTTTTTTTTTATTTTATGATTTTTTTTTATTTTTGGATTTTTTGTGGTCCAAAATGGTTCTCATAGTTCTCAATTTTAAAAAGGTTCTCTCATGATCCTGATCCTATATATATATATAATCTATATAAACGAAAACATAAAAATCCTACGTGTCGCAATGTGGTCGCTCCCCCTTTTTTTGGAGTCACCAGATTTGCTTGATTTTTAAATGAATGTTTCTCATGCATTTGACCCAAATTCACAGGTATGGGTCTCATCAAACTCAAATATTTTTTAAACGGGTTATTACATCTCATTAAATTAAAAAACTAATCTCACTAAATGTTTGATATAAAAATCCTATAAAGTGTGGTTATTACTAACAATTAATATTTGATTTATTTAATATATATATATATATATTATTTATAATTAAAAAACCAATTATATAGTAACAAAATAAACGGCTCTTGAGTCTCATCAAACTCATATAGCTTTTAAACCGGGTTAAAACATCTCATTTATTTGTGAAACAATTTATCATTAAACCATAAGTATATTATTAACTTTCATATAATAAAAAAATAAAAAATTCAAAAATTAAATAAATATTATAAACAAATAATATAAAACAACCCCCGTAATACGGGGGATAAAAACTAGTATATATATATATATATATATATATATATATATAAGATCAGGATCAAGAGAGAACATTTTTGAAATTGAGAACTATGAGAACCATTTTGGACCACAAAAAACCCAAAAATAAAAAAAATCATAAAATAAAAAAAACACAAAAATCAAAAAAGTATAAAATCCAAAATTCTTATTTTAACATTCCGGTTTCATAAAAAAAAACTCGGTTTAGCTAAATTATATACACATATGTATAATATATACATATATGTATATTTACATGTTTTTTTGTACACATGTTTATAATTTAAGATACATGATATTGTATATATGTGTATATTACGTAACCAAATATTATATAAAATTATACATAGGTGTATAATACGACGTTTTTTTTATTATTTTTTATTTTTTTAATGAAACCGGAATGAAATATAAGAATTTTGGTTTTTTACTTTTTTAAAATTTTTATTATTTTTTGTTTTATGATTTTTTAAATATTTTTTTTAAATGTGTTTTTAGTGGTTCAAAATGGTTCTTAAAGTTCTCAATTTGCAAATAGTTCACTTAGGATCATTACCCTATATATATATATATATATATATATATATATATATATATATATATATATATATATATATATATATATAACATTAAAAAGAATTAGGTGGTTGTCTCCCATATATTGTATGTAGGTTCACTAATGAGTGTAAAGGATTGAAGAAGCCTAAAAACTTGAATGGAAATACAAAGTTGTAAGAAGCTTGAACTTTTTGAAGCCATTGTAATGTTATATTCTGATAGATCCTATCATACCAGAGAATTGGATAAGACTTTTTATTTTCAAGAAGTGTGGGCTCGAGTTCCATAATTGACTAAAAAGTATGTAGTTTAAGAATAGCATTAAAAAGTGTATGAGTTGGCATTCGAAATAAATAAATATAAAAGCAGTGATTAAATGTGTCCCATGTCACTAAAAAGAAATTGTAAAGTCGGTAAATGGTTCAATTAGAGTTTTTAAACATTGATTGTAAGAATTAGCTCTCGTGATAAATTGAGTAACCGCAACTGTTACGTAATAACATATTGCTATGGCTTAATCTTAATATTTCAATTGGTAAGATTATTGCCTATGTCATACGCTTTTTAACTACTACAAACCTCTCTTTTATGAGTTAATTGTTTTTTTAAACGGTAATTTTCTTATATTTAAGTTATCGAATTTGAAGAGTCCCAGTGCTCACTCTGGCGAGACTATGTTGTTTTAACCGGGCCCACACTAACTTCGGAGTTTGACTTGTGCGTTCCCTCGGGAAACCATACCGCCGACTGGCACTTGACAGTTGTTGCCCCACCACAAAAGCATAACTCTCTTGCGTAAAACACAGTGGGATGAAAACCCTGGTGAGCTTAGGGTTCAAACTGATAACATTTACATAAGAGCTGGCTCAGATTCTTTTTTACCAATATCCACACAAAAGTGCAAAAGTGGGTTTCAAACTTGGGTCTTCACCGGAAAACCCAAGCCTTCTACCACTATATCACAAGTAAGGAATATGGGTTAATTACTTAATTATGACCAAAACAATTACTTGTATCAAAAACTATAAAGATCGAGCCAGGTGAGATATGATGATGTTGCTTTATATTCTTGTAATATTTATTTTAATTTAAATATTGAAAACAAAAGGCACGTTTCTCTTTTATGTAATTAAGACTTTTATTTATTTTGAAAAAAGATTGACGAAAAATTTTATATATACATATAGATTAAGTTTATGCGAGAAGTGATATTAGTGCGACAAATGTAAAAAGTCATTCAAATTAATCAAAAATTGTAATTATTTAATTCTAGGGGATATTAGTAAAAAGTTCAAGATTTGGTTTTGGTAACTAATGCTAATTAAGTTACAGATTATTATAATTCTAGTTTTTATTTATTTTTATTTGATGTATATATACAAGCTTTAGAACTCGTGTGATGCATGAGATGCTTAAAAACGTCAATTAAGTTAAAAAAATTAAATGATCAAATTAGAAAAACCTATAATTTTTTTAAATTAAATAGTTTTATAAGTTCAAAATACAGTTTCTAATGAAATATTCATGCGAATACATGGTGTATTCTCACACAATTTTTCATAATCACGAGAAATATGCATATAGTAATTTTATAATTTGTAATTATATATTTTTTAATGGAATAATGAATTCTTTCTAAAGATGATAAGATGTTTCAATATGAATGACATAAAAAATAAAGAACATCGTATATAAAATTAGCATGAATAAATTACAGTTTCGAAAAAGATAGATGAAAACTCTATGGATCCATGGAGGTTGAATGAATATGTGAGAATAAAATTATTATTTATTCATAGTTTCTTTTAATTTTTATCATCTTCTTAAACCTATAAATATCATCTTATTTATTCATAGTTTCTTTTAATATTATTTATTATACTTCTAGTTTTTATTTATTTTTATTTGATGTATATATACAAACTTTAGAACTCGTATGATGCACGAGAGCCTTAAAAACGTCAATTAAGTTATAAAATTAAATGATTAAATAAAAAAAACTATATTTTTTCAAATTAAATGGTTTTATAAGTTCAAAATATATTTTCTAATGAAATATTCATACGAATACATGGTGTATTCTCACACAATTTTTCATAATCATGAAAAAGATGCAAATAGTAATTTTATAATTTGTAATTATATTTTTTTAATGGAATAGTGAATTCTTTCTAAAGATGATAAGATGTTTCAATATGAATGACATAAAAAATAAGAACGTCATATATAAAGTTAGCATGAATATCGTTCATCGAATTTCAACATTCATCTCACAATGAATATGTGAGAATAAAATTGTTATTTATTCATAGTTTCTTTTAATTTTTATCATCTTCTTAAACCTATAAATATCGTTCATCGAATTTCAACATTCATCTCCTACACTCAAATGTGTATACAAATATATTAAATTAAAAATACTAGATTTGATTTCATTAATGATAAAAATATTTTGATTATATTGATATAAATATCTACATATTTTTAATCTCTATAATTTATGTAATTAGTTATTTGATTAAATGATGAACTGATATGTTTTTATTACAATGACATAAATATGTTTTCATTAAAAATAGAATAATAGATTGAGCGGAAAATTTAGGGTATGAATGAATCTACAAATGAGATGTATCCTTAGTGATTTTCCTTTATTAGAATAGGTAGATAGGCATCTTTGTATGTTATGTAAATATTGTTTTTCAGTTTCAAATTTAGCTCAAATATATCTATAATATGTATAACCAAATTATTTTTTTATTATAATTTGATCTTTTTCTAATAACTTTCATTCATCAACTTAAAAAAAACAAACTGTAGGATCATTAAGGCTGCTACAAATAAGTAATAATGAAGATCAGATCGAGAACGAGCAAAATAATAAAAGTTAATTTTGATGATGACAAGAACACTCCCAGTGACGTTAGGAGTGTCACCCAAAGAATTGCAACACTAATTCCTGGTGTCGCTCGAACTCATGAAGATATATTATTTAGGAGCTTTGGACGTTTTGGAAGCTAAACCGTTGTATCTTTGGCTTTAAATATATCTTAATCTAATCGTGTTTGCCTCTTCCCTTGATCACACTAATTGATATTACAATGATTCAAACTGTTTAGCAATTAAGCTTGCACTAGATCTTGAGATAAACGCACAGAAACCGATTTCTACTTTTTATTGGCAATCCAATATTAATTTTGTTAAAAACAAAGTTGTTGGTATGCGATACCGACCCGACTTCTATTCAGATATTAGTATTAACTACATTTTGATATAAATCTTATTAACTGAAGAAATTCTCACTAGTTATTTAACTAAATTGAGTTGACAACAAAAAACTTTATATATATTTTTTTGGCATTCACCGGAATTTCTTTTGAAAACAAAATTGAAATTTAAGACCATCATTGGTCAAGTCATAAAAAATAGATTATTATCGAACAATAGGTTATAATAATAGTTACAATTTTTCTAAATTATACTTAAAAAATACAACGCATTCAAAAAGTACCCAAAAAAAAAATGCTCATCTATAATTCTATATCCTCAATGAACCCCTTTAATGTTTAACTTACATTTTAAAACACAAACTAAGAGAAGATGCAATCCTTTGTAACATCATCATCAACTACAACTATCAACTGCGAACAGAACTTCTCTTTCAACCAACACGAACATCTCTCGAACCTGATCACCGAACTTTACAACAACAATTCGAGCTATTCGTTGCTCAAATTTACAACTTTTGAGCCACACAACCCCAATGAAAACATCACACGTGCAGCGCCCCGGTCTACTATCAACCATTTCATACTTGACCTGAACCTGCATTTTCCAATTGAACATTAGACCATCTTAAACATGTACAGAAACTATAAAGCCACTACGGCAGATATTGCCCACGACCGTCACAAAAACACAAAAACAAACGTATTTTGTTACTATTTTCGTAGAGACTAGAGAAAAAGAAATTTTGTCGATAATAATAGTTGTCACATTTTCGTGTTGCGATGGTTAGTGAGACTCACATAAAAGTGATCGCCAAATGGCACATCATGGAGAGACATAGTCTCGTTCACGGTCCACCCTTTCCTGTCAGTGATTGGTAACTTCTGTTGCGTGCACGTAACATCACCGCCGAAACTCGACACCCCTTTGTTAAACTTCCAACATAACCGTCTTTCAAGCGTATCAGAACGTCCCGTAACAGGTTCCCAATCGGTTGTGCTGTAATTCAAACGACACAATTTTTCCATAACTTTATGCTCAAAGTCTCCTCCTTTAAATATTTCCATAACTGACTCCACCTGTAAGCCAAGTCAAGTCAAGTCAAAGTAAACGCCGGTATGCTTGCAAATGTTTTTCAAGTACTCACATTGAACGGAAGTTCTTCCGAATAGATCTTGGACATTTTTGCATCTCCAACGACCATATGGGAAGTAACGTCTTCACACGAACACTTCTCATCTTTTTCTTGTTGGTCGTGAAGCGTGACGGTTTTATCCTCAACGTGGTCGATTTTCTGATCCGGGCTTGATGATCTTGTTCTCCATAACGCCATAATTGTCCTAATTTTCACAAAAGATAATTAAAGATTATTTATTAAGAAATAAAGAAATGCAAAGTCGTTTCAGTTATATTTACCGTCTAGCCGAACTAAATGATACGAACGAACGAAAGTAAAAACACAGTCGGCCCTCTTCGTCTTGAGACTTGGCACCATGCCTCGCGTCTACGCCTCGACCTTTAACCAGAACCATCACAAGTATCGGGCTCCCCATTGATGCCAGTGTTGGTGGAAGCATGTGAATGTCTTCAACGTCTTCCCACAAGAACGAAAATTTTGTTTTGTGTCCAAATAAGTTCGCATAAAACCCGACAATTCTTGAAGATACATACAATCGGCCCTATATATATGAGAACAGAAACCAATGATATGTTGTAATAAAGACGACTTATAGTCAGGGTTTTTTCATAATGCTCTAACTGAGCGTACCTGAAGTGGCAATTTTCTTTTGAGAGAACACGAGAAATCACTGACAAGAAATTCCTCAGGTGGCAAGCTAAACAGCTTCTGAAATGTCGAGTTCCTATGAGGCGATCTCACATTAATCTGTCAAGTAACTACTATAATCAGATCTACACATTCTAGGTGGAAAATGTGCGGGCCAGAAGGTTTTGATATCAGATTAAAGCTGGTAAGTTTTTGGTATGGTTCAGGTCAACCGAAAAGAAAAATTTATAGACTTGTAGCTCGAATATGCTCAAGAAAACTGTAATTTTTTAATGTCACTACCACATTTATCAAACTACGAAATACGCTAAACACAAAGATATGCATTATTTTTATTTTGAATTTATCGTACCTTTTTCCCAGCTTCTTTCTCAACTTTTGTCAAGTATTCTTTGATTGTTTCGACTCCATTGTTATTATCCAAGAAAATTCTCAAATGCAACTTTGACTGTAACGACTGTGCAAGTCTTCCTTCAAGCGGGACCTACATGTCCGCTAATTCCTCTGATGTGTGTCTCAAGAATCTAATCTCCGAGTGTCCAAGTGAAGCTGCTTGACCAAACGGACCATCAAAATCGAAAACCTCAACATCTAATAGGGACGGGGGTTCTTCTGCAGCATCAAACTCGAGAATCTCTACAAGATATTAACAAATGTCCGATATCAAGTTACATTAATGATAAAGAAAAAAAAAGAAGTTAACATCAAACAAACACGTAAAATGAATAGTCACCGTTCCACTGTGGATCGAGTGTTTGAAGCTTGACAGAACTTGTTCTCGTCTTTCCATTGCATGTCAACACTACATACGGATCAGAGAAACCCGAAGAATCCAGTGGGGCTAAATTGGTTCCCTCGATTATTGCAACAGTAAGCACCCACCCATCACCTTGAGCTTTAACACCATGATCATTTCCTGCCAAATCATGTGTGTCTTTCTGTCATGCGTTTTAATCATGAAAATATATGTATCATGTACTTACTTGTCAATGTGCATATAAAACGTACGTATATGCATGTGTTAGGGTATATATCGTTCTAATCATGAAAGTCTACGTATGTACTTGCGTGTCTATATGCTTATACACATGAATGTATATGCATGTGTTTGGGTATAGATCGTTTTAATCATGAAAGTCTATGTATGTACTTACGTGCCTGTGTGTTTACTGATATACATGAATGTATATACATATGTTTGGGTATAGATCGTTTTAATTTGAACATGCGTTTTGTTAGTAATAAGTTTCAAAATACAAATCCAAATAGTCTGGAGAAGTGTACCTCTACGCAACCTAGCTTGGATGAAATGTGAAGCCATGATATAAACGCGTTGCAAGTTGAATAAGATTATCTCACTAGTGACAAATTCACCAAAACTATCCGGCAATTCAAGACCATTAAACTCTAAACCTTGAATTCGATTTGGCCCACACAGTAAGATATGCACGAAAGCATAAATAACCATAAAAACAGTTGAAACCACGGTGAAGTTAAAGAAATACCCCACCGCTAAATCCCAATCTGATTCGTGCTCATTTTGCAATGTTGCCAATGTTTGACTTTTGTCCGATACGGTAAAATGGTTGGCTGGTTTGAATGTTTGACTAAGCAATTCCGAAAACTGGTCAAAACTCTCCTTCATTCCTTGCTTAGCTCCGTGTTCAATCATACTCTTCATCATTGTACTTTGCTGAAAATCAATACCCCAAGAAACTACAATCCGTGTAGTTTCATCTCCTCCGATCTCGGGGCCTTTAATTATCTTGTACAATAATTTAACTCGGAAGGTACTCCCGTAAGGAACATCAGGCGTATCCACTCTTACAAAAACTGCAAATTCTTTCCCATTTGCTTTGATGTAAGTTTGGTCTTCGGTAACTTTAGAAGCTTTGACCAATTTTGTTGCGCCTTTTGTATAAGTAACGATACGAGTCAAAGACGACATTTGACCGGATTCCCACACCCATGGGCTCTCATGAACGTCCGTTGTACCTTGAATTGCTGCCAACTCTTTCATAAACTGTGAATCCGGTGAAAACAATAAATGGTTGAGATCTTTAGGAGGCACTACATATGTTTCATCAATAAGAACACCTCCGTGTAGATTTTCAGGCATTTCTTTTTGGTCAACTATTGACTCCATGGTTTCCATTGAATCTTCAAACGTAGTAGTGAGGGGAGGTTCTTTAGCTGACTCGCCGTTGTCGGATGAGGTTGTCGTTGGCAAGTCGGATGAATCATCTACAACGGAGGAATCATTGTGTTTCTTAAAAATCCTCTCAAATCGTCTAGTAATGGATTTTATCATCTTTCGTGGTGATTTAGAGGAGTTAGAATCGCGAGAAGGGCTTTGTTTGCTATCAACATAGTGATTAGCGATGCTTGGTTGTAAGAAGAAGTTATTACCATTGGACATGTCTTGGTCTTTCTCATGTAAGGAAAGAGCAAGAAGAATCTTACCTGAAATCAATATTCATATTTGATATAACACCCTAAAGAATTTTTTTCATTGTACTAGATATAACACCCTAATAAGATCATTGAATGTTTTGAAACTAAAAATCTTTACAAATGTACAAAATTTCTCAAGAATGAGAGTTGACAGCTAATAAAATACATATCATCATAAACAAATTAGAATTATACCAACTTTTTACCTTTCCGTTGTGGAGTATTTGTTTTTTCATGTGTATCGTTTTTAACATATCCACCCTATATGGGACAATTCAACCTATCTCAAGCTAGCTTCAAACGAATTCTAATTATAGATCTTTATAAATAAATCTATTAATTATCTATCTTGTATTAACGAACCACTTTATCTGTTTTGAGTCCTCAAAAGATATTATAAGTCATTGATCATAATCAATCTTTTCTAAGAAATCTACAATTAGAATCAATATCAATCCGTTCAACTTTATTTTCAGATACTTTCTTAGTTCCAACTACAATTTTAAATATTTTTCTAGGGCAACTATGTCCTACATCTCTCTCTCTTCACATCAGTCAACCGTAGAAACCAAAAAATCATCACTGATCTCATATGCTATTAATTAGTTAGTTGTTCGTGAACTTTAAATTAATTTGGTCATATATGTCTTAATGAAATCTAATCTAAAAGAGAAAGTAATGATATGATTCCTCCTCAACCTACACAGTACACATTGGTATTTAAAATTTCAAATTTAGCTTGAAACAAAATAACGGACTACAAAAAAAAGTATGAAATTTTCCATAGTTATAAAAGACCAATGAAACCAAATGAGGCTTGAAATTAAAGTGTCACATGTAAGTTGTAACTATAGATCTTGATTTACTAATTACTAGTAGGCTAGTAGCACACCATGATATATGAATGAAATTTTGGGCTATGGAGTCCAAAAGAATAATCACTATGATGACTATTGGGCTCCATACAATACAAAATAAAGTCTACGTCGACAAAAGTTAGCTGATCAAAAATTGTATAGTCATTTAAATAAAAATAATACAAATACATTTTCATATTTAACCAACTTACTTTTCTACCACTACCCTAAATTTCAATAGAGATAATGTTTCGTAATTTTATATTTTCTTCTTTAAAAAAATATTATCTTCTTTTATCTTCTTTTGTACATTTAATTATTCTTTTAAGTTCCTTTTTATTCAATTTATTATAATTAAAATTAACTTTTAACTTTAGACATGTTAACTTAACTGTGTGACTTGCTTAATTTTACCGTCAATCAATTAAGTTAAAGCAAATCTAGTCTATACAAATCAATCGATATACAAGTAACAAATACACTCTCACCATCATGATGCAAAGAACTTATAAAAGGCTTGAAATACTTACCACATTCTTTGTTAATTGATTTACTAGTTTTGTGACTTTCAACAGAAAACCAAGTGGGTTGCAAAAGATGATCCTCTTCAGCAGCAACAGACCACAAAGGGATCCGAACCCGACCCACCAAATCCTCTTCATCATTAACAACATCATGATGATGATGATAAACAGACACAACAAGCTCATTATCATCTAAAGAATGAACCATGAATGCAAACTCCTTATTCCAAACAGGGTTCTTGGTATTCTTCAAAACCCTGGTTCTTGATATAAACTTTCAAACTTTAAGTCTTACAAATGATTCTGCAACTGGCCAATCTTTACCCTCCAATACATACACTTACAGCTTCATTATTAATTGTTTGATAGAATATATGATGGTTTTTGTTTGAATTTATTCTTAAAATGGTGTTGCGGTGGAGTTTGAAGTCATTGAAGATGATGACGGGCATTGAAGGGCATACGTGGAGTGATGAAAGTGGTGACACGTGGGATGTTTTTGGAGTTTGAAGAAAGAGAAAAGACGGGTATGGCGGTTTTGTCAGGGTATAAATTCGCCTTGGTAAATGATAATGTCATTGTCCTTGCCTGTATAAAATATTTACAAATTGGAACATGATTTATTAAATATTTAAAAATTTAATGAGTTTTATAATTTTTTTTAGTTATTCTATAGTTCCGGGTTAATTAGTAGGTGTTGGTTAAATAGAGTCACTTCATGTAGATTGTGGACTAACTTCATCTTTTAAAAAGCATTTGTGATTAAACTATTATAAAGATAAAGAAATAATAATTATATGATTTATGAGTGGTTGAAAAGTAGATTTTTTTTTACAAAATTATGAACACCATTTTACCCATGATTCCTCCGTCTCTGGTCGTTATACCTTGGTAGACATGCGAATTTATTCAAGAGGAGACTCAAAATTTGTTTGAATAAACCTGTATTGAACACAAACTCTTAGCAATCAACGATCACTTGCTCGACTTGCAATCAAAACAAAGTAGAAGATACTGAAACTCTCGTTCAACATTGTGGTTCAAATCATTTTATTCATATAAAGTTGTAACTTTTATATAATTTATTGTTCGTTTTATATATGGCGTGTACTAATCTATCCCCAATGATTAACGAGAATATCGCTAATTGTTAGATTTTTATTATTTATTTTGATTATCAGGTTGGGTGTTGTGCGCTAGCACTCACTACAACTCATCGTCTCGCCAAACCACAACACCACCATCACCCATGCATTCACCAAACCATTTAGCCCATTAACGCCACTCTCGTAGTGTCCTCCCAATGGATAGGCTCCACCTCTCTCCACCAATCACATTCTAACACACACATCTATTTATTTTTTTGTCTATCTTTCATTTACTTATTAAATATTTGAGCATTCACATCTTATCCCTCACATTATGTGAGCCGGGTTTATAATATTATAAGTGTTTAGTGTGTTGTGGGTGGAGGGTAGAAAAATATATAATGATTTTATAGTATATTTGAAACATTATTGTTTCATCCTATTAATATCTTAATACTTTTTGAAAAATGTTATGACTAGATGAGAGAGGAAAAAAATAGAGATAAATGTATAAAAAAATATTATCAAGTCAAAAATGAAGAAATATGTTGTGACTTTTAGTGTAATTTTATATATATTCATAGATAGTTGGATGTTAATACTCTTAGTTAAATCATCTCACACTTGTTAAATGGTGAGTTAATAAGCAAAACTCATTCTATTATTGGTGATAATGACATGACACTTTAAAATGTCAACCAACTTTCTAAAAAGGACACTCCATAAGGGAGGAATATCGTATTCAAAATTAGAATTAGAAGATAATTTAATTAAAATCAAAATAAATCATATTGCGAATTCCGTTTTTCTTATTAAGTTATTTTAGAGATATTCGAATTGAGAATTTGGTATTAGACTATACGGTGTTAACAGGGTTTTACCGCTGAAGTGCTGAGGTGGAAGGCGGAGCCCCGGGCAAACACCACCCTGGTTTTGTTAGGGCTGCCAACTTCATAAAACGGTAAAATTGTTGGAGTTTTTTTTTCACAAATTAGTGTAGTTGAAAATTTTATTTACCAAATAGGTATAGTTTGAAACTTATTTACCAAAATGAGTGTTTTTGACTATAGAGAATTGAATAAGTTGACACTGAAGAATCGATACCCTTTAACCTAGAATAAATTATTTATTTGACCAGTTGCAAGGAGCAAGTTGGTTTTCCATAATAGATCTCAGAATTCGGACTTACCAATGCCCCTGCAGCATTTATGAACTTAATGAATTGCGTGTGTCGACCGATGATGGACATATCAGTAATAGTTTTCATAGACGATATCTTAATCTACTCAAAGAACGAAGGAGACCACGCTTGCCATATTAAGGAAGTGTTAGAAACATTAGAAAGGAGAAATTGTATGCAATGTTCTCAAAATGTGCATTTGGGCTACGTGAGGTGCAGTTCCTAGGGCACATTATAAATTCAGATGGGATTATGGTCGAACCAGAAAAGGTTCAAGCAGTCACACAACGGAAATCTCCAAGGACCCTTTCTGAAATCCGTAGTTTCTTAAGATTGGCGGGCTACTATAGAAGGTTCATTAAAGATATATCAAATATAGCCTCCCCATTAACGATGTTAACACGGAAGAATGTGGTGTTCGACTGGGGAAAAGATGCACTGCATACATTAAACATGTTTAAAATAAAGTCAACTCGGAACTTAGTTACAACATAAACGAACAGCTATTATGCAGTGATTTAAAATCTAAAAACAATATATTACAAGTTAGTCTAACGGTAAACGGGCGGAGTACTGACTTAAAATAACCGAACCGACTTACCAAACGAGCCATCGTACCTATAAACTATTATTTATCTTTTTAATCATTAAATAATATAATTAGTAAATTATACATCTTAACTAAGTCGTTGCTACTCTTTCTAGCTATAACATCAACTACAGATCCATTTGTCTGTCTAAGTCATCGTCAGCTCGACGACGAAACGACACAATTTAGTGAAAGCAATTTTGATGATACAAAAATCCCGATTCATTATCATCATGCAAAAAATGTAACATCCTGAAATCTAATAAATAATAATAAAATAAACGAAAGGGTTAATTAAACGGAATAAGTAAAAAGAAGGGATTAGTAAAGGTGAACCGGGTAAAAATGGTCATGGACTTAGAAGGAAATTGGCTTGAGGTCCAAAGGTCAATGGTATAAATACCCTTGAACCCCCAAATCCTTCCATTTCCTCCATTTCATTCCTTTCACCAACGCACACTCAAAACACACACATAAGCCAAACGCTCTCTACAACGCTCGATAACCCGAACCGAGACGTAAGAAATAACTTGTCTCAACAGGGCTAACAAACTAACACCCGACACCACAGCCACGGACATCGGATTCTAGATCTGGAAATGAGTCGGGTGATTAAACGGTTGATAAACAAGCTTTAGGGTCACCTCAGCTCGTATATGGATCACCCGAGGCTTCCTAGGTCAGAAACGATCAAAGTCCGACCAAACACGACGACCAACAACGATTTACAGCGCCAGAATAGAAGACATCCCGAAAAACGCGTCTAAAATAACCAGATCTGAACATATGCGCCATATATGTTATACTGGAGCATATGTCCAGGGAGCATAAGATATCTAAGGTACTATTTTTCTGTTTTGGAACTTTTTTCATGTCATATTTACATTATGAGTACATAACTTGATTATTTTTCTAAATCACAAAATAACGACACTGGCCTTTATACGATGGTTTTCTCTGGAATTATTGACGGACCGGGTCACCAGTGATGTCTTACACGGGGTATCATCCGGGTACCCTCACTTATTTCATCATAAGTAATTTTAAATCCATATAAATTATGTTAATTTATATCCTACGTAGTTTATACATATTTATTTTTATCTAATTTAAATGATGCAACCCGTGTCTTACATGGGGTATAAGCTAGTTAACCCTAAAGTAAATAGAACTTAGGACTGTGCCTCCCCTATCCTCTAAGTCTAAAGACCGACGATATAACTGATGTATTGAAAAATATGCATATTTATCATGCATATTTACCCTCACTTCATTGGTATTTTTGGGACTTTATCATTAGAATTGATATTTATATCTTTCATATTTGATATTTTTAGGATTTCGGGGCTGTTGATAAAAATGAAGCAAAACCGATAAAAACAGAACAAACTGGAGCCTTACGTGGACAATTTACAACATGCCAAAGCCACGTACACATTCCCGGAGCCAATTGGGAGATTATTAGGACTTAGATATGCCAAACATCTTCAAAGAGTCAAAGGAAGTCAATAAAAGTCAAAAAGAAGTCAAGTCAAAAGAAGAGAAGTCAATGAATTCAATAAGAATTAACAAGAGTAACAAGGGTCAAACATGATCTTCCATGCTTATCCAAGATCCATGGATCACCCCCAATTATCCATGAATAATATCCATGGGTGGTCTATAGTAGTACTTGACCCAAAGAAAAGCTCCAGGGAGTCATATAGTCAAAGGATTGGGCAACATGCATCAAACATTCGCGGAAGTCGAAGATTCTGGAAGAAGGAGGGGAGGATGCGCGCTCGCGCCTCCTCTTTAGCCTGCATTTCTAGAGTTTTCCCATCCTGTATAAATACCCCCCTTTGGTTTCATTTCAAGACACACCTTCCCCCACTCCGATTCTGATCTTGCAGTATTCTCTTGGTTGTTAGAAGTACTGTTAGTAGTCCATATCATTCTTCTCAACCTGTAGAATTAAGGTATGTTAGGGGATCAAATTTTACCCTTTGGAATCCCGGATCCTCAGATAAGTCTTGGTATCCCAAATCTTTACTATATTTTGGAATCCTGATGTCACACCCCGACCTTAAGTGGAAATTCCGAGGTGCGAATATGTTCGAGAATCAAGAGCACAAGGTGATATAAAGAAATCTAAATGCATGTAATTTAATCACAAGTATGATACAATTGTTCTCAACAGTTTGCGTAGCTATAAATCCTATTTTATTCATTGAAATCCGTTGACTTTGTATACCATCCCATTGTAAATAAACTTATCATAGATCCATTGTGGTCTTGATATTATATAATAGTGGAAATAGCTACCTTAGTAGCCATCTTTATATATGGTTACTTGTAAGTTTTACTGGGGCGCCTTATATACCGCTTTTGGGCAACCTTCTCAACAACTAAGGAACATGGGGACTAATTAAAGTAATGAGCCTCCCAATTATTTCCTTTATATTTTGTCATGAACACACAATGATCTAAGGCTATGCCTTGCTTTCAAAATCATTTTTAAAATTCGTTGATTTTTATTTGGGAAATTCCTCAAGAATTCCCACAATTTTTCCTCTTATCAAAGCATGATGAGCATGGTGAGTTTTCCTACGAACTGGAAGATGGATAACACTATGAATCGGGCCTTGGCAAAATGATTCCGAGAATCAAAGGAAAGATGCAATTCCTTTCCCGGAGGATTCCGAACATAGTGTTTGAACTTATAGGCAAAAGTGAAAACGTGCATGATATAATTAAAAATTTCGACGTGTCTCGTGGTTACCCTGAATAAGGGTAATTGCACTCCTTATGTTGTTTTGTGGAGCAAAAAGTTCATGGTGATGCATGAGCGCTTCACACCCTTCGATTCGATTTTCTTCTTATCATGTTTAGTCTTTGTGGAGGGAAACACTTGAGCCATGGTGATACATGGACGTTTCCACCCCTTATACTTGATCTTGATTGATGTTGGTTTTACTTTTTGAGGGATTAAAACAATAAATTCATGGTAATTCATGAATATTTCGATTCTTCACCTTAAATTTTGTCATTTTTCTAAGTTTTTGAAACACGAAAATTCAGGGTGATTCCAGAATGTTTCAAGATTTTGGGTGAAATGATTGTGACATTTACACTTCCATTTTCATTTTTTTACATATTTAAATTTTATTAGTAGTTAAATTTCCTAGATTTATTCTCACAAAAAATAAAATTCCGGGTGTTACAATTCCCCCCCCCCCCCCTCTTAATAGGTTTCGTGCCCGAAACTGTCATTCAAACAACTCTGGATTATCTCTTCTCATTTTGGATTCTGACTCCCAAGTCATATCAGATCCTCTTCTATGCGACCACTGGACTTTAACTAACTTCACCGTCTTGTTTGGTAGACGCTTCTGCTTTCTATCCGGTATAGCAAACGGCTTCTCGACATAATTCAGCTTTGGATCTACTTCTATGTGATGAAATCTGAGCAAACCACTTGGACTAACCGTGTAATTAGTCTTAATGCAAAAATCCACTCTAGGGAGTTAGTTTTGTGTTTCTAAGTTTACTTCTCAATTTTGAGAAATAAGGTGTATGCCGTATTTAGGATTGTCTACTATAACCCGACTTATATAAGGAATATGCGTTATATAACACATGTTTTGGTCTCATGTTTTTTGAAATATCATTTCTATAAGCTTAGTTTTGTGTTTCAATGTTTACTTTGCAATTTTGAGATTAAGGTGCATGTCGATCAGACTTATATAAGGAATATTTATTTTATATGCATGTTTTGATCTCCCGTTTTTTGAAATATCATTTTTATAATCTTAGTTTTGTGTTTCAATTTTTTACTTCACAATTTTCAGAATTAAGGTACATGTAGTATTTAAAAGCGTTAACTCATCTTATCTAAATAATATATCTTATATAGCGTTAACTCAATATTCAATAAATTATCTTTTGTTCATTTCTTTGTTATGTTTTTTTTTCTTTTATCGAGGTATCGAGTATAACCTTTACTTTAGGTTTAAGCCTTTATAATATTTTATTATTATATTCCTTGTTGGCGTTATGCCTTACCTTTAAAGGCTTTATGTAAACCCTAATGATTTGAGCAGTACTCCGACGCCGCTTCACTTTCTTGATCGACTCTTTTTCTTGGTACACCTTCCTTGGCACGCCAATGATAACACTGATCTTTCACCACTCGTTTGCACGCTTTTCGAGACTCATCGCCGTGATAACAAATACCTTCTTGGTTGTATGTGGGTGGAGGGTGGCAAGAACTTCGAGGAAATTGGGCATGCTTATCGAGACGGATCGAGGGTCGGGTTTAAATATCTTAGAGAGATGTTAGAGAGATGAGAGAGAGCAGATTTTTGGAACGTTTGGACTTGAACCCGGAGCCTTCTATTTATAGGCAAAAATTGGAGCCCATCGCGATACGCGATGGATCCCTGGCCAGGCCCGTCGCGTATCGCGGCATAGGCCGTCTACGTCACCACATAGTCCTGCCACGTGGCGACACGTGGCAGGCGTTGTGCCGCGTGGCGACACGTGGCGGATGTGTTGGCGACACACTGTGCCACCGTCTGCCACTTGACACATGTGTCACATGGTGTCAGACCACGTCATCGCGATACGCGATGACGTTGGTTCAACCAGCGATCGCGTATCGCTGTTGACCCTTCCAGAAGGTTTTGACCAAGCCCTTCGCGATACGCGATGGGCTTGTCCTTATGTCCCATCGCGTATCGCTATAGGACAAGAAAGCAAAATTTTCATTTTAAACCCTTAGGTTTGGATCTTTGACAAATTTGGTCCCTTAGACATTGGAAAGTTTACATTTTGAACTCGAAATTTTCATGATGTTACATCCTCCCCACTTTGAAATAAATCTCTTCCTCGAGATTTCTTTACAATAATAAGTGGGGGTATTTCTTTCTTATTTCCTATTCGAGTTCCCATGTATATTCGGGCCCTCTACGCGAGTCCCATTTGACTTTCACAATTTTCAATGTTCTTTTTAATTTCTTTGTTTTCGAATCTTCTATTTGAACTGAACGTTCTACGAATTTTAAGTTTTCATTTATTTCAACGTCTTTTAATGGCATAGCTAAAGATTTAATCAGTTAGACATTTACGCAGATTCAAAACATGGAATACATCGTGTATCCCTTGCATTTCCTCGGGGAGTTGCAAACAGTATGCAATAGTGCCGATTCGTTCAAGTACCTCAAAGGGTCCAACGAATCGAGGACTTAACTTTCCTTTCTTACCGAAACGAACGACACCTCTCCAAAGCGAGACTTTCAATAACACTTTGTTACCAACTTTAAACTCTAACGGCTTACGACGCACATCGGCGTAACTCTTTTGGGGATCACGTGCCGTCTTAAGTCGTTCTCGGATTTGAAGAATTTTGTCGGTGGTTTCTTGGACTATCTTGGGTCCAGATAATTGATTGTCTCCAGTTTCAGACCAACACACGAGCGTTCTACACTTACGACCATATAACGCCTCGAATGGTGCGACTTAAATACTTGTGTGATAGCTATTGTTATACGAGAATTCCATTAGGGGTAAGTGGTCATCCCAACTTCCACCTAAGTCAATCACACAAGCCCGAAGCATGTCTTCCAACGTTTGAATTGTCCTTTCGCTTTGCCCATCAGTTTGCGGATGATAAGCAGTGCTAAGGTTGAGTTTTGTGCCTAACGCTTGTTGGAAGCTTTTTCAGAAATGAGACGTAAAACGACTGTCTTGATCAGAGATTATAGATAGCAGTATTCCATGCAAAGCAACGATGTTGTTCACATAAATACGCGCTAGTCTATCCATAGAGTATGACTCATTGATGGGTATGAAATGTGCGGATTTTGTCAGTCGATCCACAATAACCCAAATAACATTATGCTGTCGAGTCGTTTTTGGGAGTTTGGTAATGAAATCCATAGTAATTAACTCCCAATTCCATACGGGAAGTTCGGGTTGCTGAAGCAATCCCGAAGGCTTTTGATGTTCAGCCTTGACTTTCAAACAAGTTAAACATTTTGCAACATGCGAAGCGACATCCCTTTTCATCCCATTCCACCAATAGTTTGATTTGAGATTATGGTACATTTTATCGCTCCCAGGATGCATCATATATTTGGATTTGTGAGCCTCGTTCAAAATTTTCTCCCGCGAGTCCCCAATGATTGGTACCCAAATTCTATTGCCGAGTCTAAGGATACCATCGCCACCCTTGACTAGCGAGTCAATGGTGCCGGTATGTTTTTCGTCGGGGATTTGGTTTTCATTGATCGCTTGAGTTTGGGCAGATTTGATTTGCTCGAGAAGGTCGACTTGGAGTTCTAGCCTCAACGCTCGGGACTCTTTTTGGCTTTTCGTGTTCTTTACGACTTAAGGCATCAGCCACAACGTTGGCTTTACCTTCATGGTAGACTATCTCGCAGTCGTAGTCGTTGAGAGTTTCCATCCAGCGTCGTTGGCACATATTAAGCTCTTTTTGATCAAAGATATACTTAGAATAAATAAGTATTTTGTCGATGAATACGATAACAAATTTATCCAAGTAAGGCATGCAAATACGATTCATCATGTCCATGAACGCGGTTGGCGCATTAGTAAGTCCAAACGGCATGACCGTGAACTCATAATGTCCATACCTTGTTCGAAAAGCGGTTTTCGGGATATCCTTGGATTGGACTTTGAGTTGATGATAGCCGGAACGAAGATTGATTTTTGAAAAGAAGCTAGCACCTTGAAGTTGGTCAAAAAGATCATCGATTCGAGGAAGTGGATAACGATTTTTTATTGTGACTTTGTTTAACGCACGATAATCGATACACATACCCATGGATCCATCCTTCTTTTTGACAAATAGGATTGGCGCTCCCCAAGGTGACGAACTCGGTCGAATGAAACCTTTCTCTAGTAGTTCATCGAGTTGTTTCTTTAACTCCTTCATCTCAGTTGGCGCTAAGCGATACTGAGCTTTGGCGATTGGCGTGGTACCGGGAATGAGATCGATCCTAAACTTTACTTCACGATGGGAAGGGATTTCGGGAAGTTCATCAGGAAAGACATCAGAAAAGTCGGAGAGTACAGGTACGTCCTTTATCTCCTTTGGCTTTGATTCTTAAGTGACGTAGGCCATTAATGCAAAGCATCCTTGATTTAAACATTTTGTAACATCCCCAAAATTTCGATCCAAATATGACTAATAAGTAAAGTTGAAGGATCAAAATTATTCCCTAAAATAAGTGTTGAGAAAATTTAAATGAAGAAAATAAAACCATTCTATAAGGAAATAAAAATATCCCATAAATAAAGTCATCTTATGGTAGTAATATGGAATAAGGAAATTCCATCCCACATTGAAAGATGTAAGAAAATGGAAGCATTCCACATGGGTATAAATAAGGAAATTAAAACCCATCCTACATGGAAAGTGGTAAAGAAATGGAAGCTCTTTATAAAAAAGAGATTTTCCATAATAAATATTCTTATATGCCTAGCATGCACCTAGTGGTCCTAACGGGGGGTGCGAAGCACCCGACGTGCACGTGCACGGGCACGGGATCGGGCGAAGGGCGTTGGGCGGGGGGCGCAATGTGGCCACGAGCCGCTTGATAGCCGCCTTAATATTTTTGGACAATGGGAGTTAGACCCGGAAGTGACAAGCTAACAAAAGACAAGGGACTAAAAGTGAAAATTGAGTTCAGGGACCCATCGCACTACGTGACGAGCCCAGGACTCAGGTCATCGCGTATCGCGATGGACCTTGATGAGTCAGAAGGACACGTGGCAGCTTCTAGTATGGAGGCGTTAAATTGTGGCGCCGCGGTACGCGATGGGGTAAAGGAACCCATCGCGTACCGCGAAGGGGTCCAGAATCAGCCTATAAAAGGGGGGTCACGGCTCCATAACTTCTCACACCTAAAATCCTTTCTCTCTCTAGATTTACTCTCTCACTACCCTCGGTTTCCGTGCCCCAACCCGACAATCGTCACCTCGTAATATGTGCCATACACCAACGAAACTATCTCAAAGTACGTACACAACACGACGACCACTATATGTCGCCTCGTTTTGCGTGCTAAGCATCTTAGTGTGTGCCAAGCTCTGAGGTTCTGAAAATTTAAGCACCACTACGCGATATGAAGTAGAAGTATTGCTCATACAAACTTAAGTATATAACTTCAAATACACGTGTAAGGTAGGTGTTCTGCCTAAGTCATTATTTTATTATATTACATGGCTTAGACCATAGTCAGGGGTATAGCCCAAACCTTGATCATAATTATGTTTACATAAGCTCTAAACATACAAAGGATTATAGTAATATTTCTTCACAATTAAGAAACACAAATTTTACATTCATAAGGATATATATAGTTTCTTCGCGATTAAGAAACGTCACATTTTATATAGTTAATATATTGTTTCTTCATGATTAAAAAACATAATATTTTACATACAAAGGTAGCAATCAATGAATGTTTCTTCTTGAAGAAGAAACGGATTATAGATGTTTCTTTATGAAGAAGAAACTCAGCATATGATTAGTAAATAAACTAACAGACTACAGGTCTAAATATTTTATTCAAACAAATGATCAATCAAGGTTTAAAGCTATCAAAACCAGACTAAGGGTCTGTCGTCGGATCAAGTAACGATCTGGATATTTATATACCTATTATATTATAGGTCAATCAATCAATCAGTCAGTCAATCAATTATTCATTCACAGTCAAGGTTCCAAACGAGATCACAATATCATTCAGAACAGACAATCACAGGTGAATACGTTCAAACCTTTTATAACATGAATACGTTAACCTTTTTCAAATAGTCAAAACATATTTATACTTGATAAGATGAACGGGTGTTTGTCTTAACGAGTCAATCAAATGTCTACATGAGATAATGTGATCTCTAAAACGTTATAATACAAAGTAGAGAATAAAATCAACTCAGACCGAATACGCATGTGTATGGATCCAAACATAATTGTTAAAGCCCAATCAATCAATCAAAAGCAAAGAAGCCGCGGGCTGCAACGGTCATGACCAGTTCTCTCTTCAGGGCCGTTTGGCTCGGAGAATACCGTTATGTGTGTAGGGAAGTGGTAAATATACCTGAAGTAGTAATGCTTTCGCTGAGATTATCAAGAAAACTACGTTTGTATTGTAATCGTCATTCAAAATGTTTTATTGAGTCATACATGTTCACTAGCATATCGCTGACGTATTTTTCCCCACATTTCAGGGAAACAGATTATTATAAATAAGATTTAAAACATGATTTATAAATCAAACACTCGGATATTTTTCCCCACATTTCAGGTACAAGGAATATAGTCATTCATGAAGATAGATGCTCGCAAGGTAGAGATGGCTGATTTTTAAACTATTGAATTATTATAAATAAGATTTAAAACATGATTTATAAATCAAACACTCGGATATTTATAATCCGTGAAGTTTTAAAATAAATTAATATGTTAATATAACCAAAGTCTTCCTCTAAAATAAACCGCAACTCTGATGTATTTACAAAACAGATACCAACTATTGGTCACACGCTTAGGCCCTAAGCCGGGGTGTGACACATTTGTTAGCCCTAATCATGGAAATTATGCTAACTTGGCCAGCGTCTTTGTCCCCTTCAATTCGAATGGTTCGTTTATCGGGGGCTTGTAGTTCCACGATTTTGCTATTGCAGATGATACGAGCATGGTTATTGGATGACCAATCCATACCAAGTACAATATCAAAACCAACAAGTGCCATTGGTAAGAGTAGGATAGGTAGAATATAACCAGCTAAATGAATTTTTTCATTTTCTAGAGCTTCGGAGATTTTAACGATTTCGCCACTAGTAGTCTCGACACTTAGAGTTTTATTTAACTTTGTTAAGGGTTTGTTTAATAGACTACAAAAGCTATAATCTATAAAACTCAAATTGGCACATGAATCAAATAAAACTCTAGCATAGGTGTCGTTGACTAAAAACGTACCGGTAATAGTTTCCGGCATGTCAGCGGCCTTCTTTATGTCGAGTACAAAAACTCTTGTGTTTCCTTTCTTGTTCTGGCCACTTCCACTCGCACCACCAGTCGCGGGTTTGTTCTTTAGGCATTCGAAACTTAAATGACCCATCTCCTTACAATTATAGCATGTCATCTTCTTTTTCCAGCAGTCAGCAGTAGCATGACCCGGTAGTTGGCAAGATTCACACACAGTTGTTGAGGCATGTCGGCAATGCCCTCGGTGACGTTTTTGGCAAGTCTTGCAGAATGGTGCATTCGAGTTAAACCCAGGTCGATTTTGATTTGCGCCTTTGCCTTTGAAGTTGGCGCTTCCTCCTATTCTTCCTTAAGCAGTTGTTGTTGTAACCTTCTTGTCCAATTCCTTGTTGCGGACCATTCCGCCCATCAAGTACCCAGCTAATTCCATTGCGGAATCAGTGGTTTGAAGTAAATGTGACCTCACCATATCGCGGATTTCCCGCGGTAGTCCCCAAATGTATCGGATAACTTTGCTGGATTCGAGATTCACCAGCTGGGGAACCAAACGACAATATTCGTGAAACTTGGTGTTGTATTCACGAATATTCGTCCCCATGACCTTATGATTGAGAAATTTAGTTTAGATTTGGTCGGTTTCATGCATGGGACAAAACTTTCCCATCAACATAGCCTTGAACTCATCCCAACTCAAATTATACATCACCTCTCTCCCTTTGCTCATGATCATAGTATTCCACCACTCGAGCGCTTCTCCTTTGAACATAAGCGCAGAATATTGAATCTTCTCCTCATCAGAACATTTGCTTGTTATCACAATTGTTTCCATTTCCTCAAGCCACCTCACGGTGGTGATGGCTCCTTTATTACCATGGAACTCCTTCGGTCAATAGTATTTGAAATCCTTGAACGAACACCCTCCAATCTTAAGTTTCTTTAATTCTTGGCGGATTCCGCCATCAGCATTCGATTCGTGAACACTTTCCTCGACTCGAGACGTATTCGGACGAGACTTAATAGATTTTTGAGAAGGATTAACGGAATGAGAATGTTTTGAGTTTTTCTATTGAGACCTAGCCATAGACTATTCTCTAACCGCATCCTTAATCATCTTTTGTATCTGACTCATATACTTTTCGGGTATTCGGTCATCTTGTTTATTTACGGGGTCTTTCCCCTTTTCTTTTCTTATTTCTTTCTCTTTTCGGGCGTTCTCGTTGTTATTACTTTGTTCAGACATTTCTTTTAATATATCTTTATATCTGAAATTTTAACAATGTTTCCTTTATTAAACATATATATTTTATTACACTTTTATAAATATCACATAAGAATATATATATACTTATATTACAACACACATATATATATCATTTGATATATATATATATATGGATTATCCTATCTTTATTTCAAGAACGTCTCAACGTTCTTGTTACATACTTATATCACATAACACACAAGATTATAACACATATACTTCCACTTCACATCCTTCATCACCTTGCCTTCAATCTTTCACAAACATTTTCACAACCTTCGTCAATTTGTTGCACTTGTGAAGAAGCGTCTCTCCTATCTTCTTATTTTTCTTTCCTTCAACTGCCACCTTTTTCCTCCTATCTTCTTCTTAGTTTGTAAAAGTTGGGGCGTATTCACCTTTTTCAATTTGGATCGGCTTCAGCACCGTCCGAGGGTCTTTCCCGTTGCTATCAAGCACCTATAGTACGAGTATAACCAATTGTTTATATGTGGGTGGAGGGTGGCACAAACTTCGAGGAAACGAACACGTAGATTGAGGAAATCGGGCACGCTTATCGAGACATATCGAGGGTCGGGTTTAAATATCTTAGAGAGATGAGAGAGAGCAGATTTTTGGATGGTTTGGACTTGAACCCGGAGTCTTCTATTTATAGGAAAAAATTGGAGCCCATCAAAATACGTGATGGCTCCCTGGCCAGGCCCGTCGCGTATCGCGACATAGGCCGTATGCGTCACCACATAGACCTGCCACATGGCGACACGTGGCAAGCGTTGTGCCGTGTGGCGACACGTGGCTACACGTGGCGGACGTGTTGCCACGTGGTGGCACGTGGCGACACACTGTGCCACCTTATGCCACGTGGCACACGTATCACATGGTGTCAGACCACGTTATCGCGGTACGCGATGACGTTGGTTCAACCAGCTATCGCGTATCGCTGTTGACCCTTCCCAAAGGTTTTGACCAAGCCCTTCGCGATACGCGATGGGCTTCTCCTTTTGTCCCTTCGCATATCGCGATAGGATAAGAAAGCAAAAATTTCATTTTAAACCCTTAGGTTTGGATCTTTGACAAGATTGGTCCCTTAGACTTTGAAAAGTTTACATTTTGAACTCGAAATTTTCATGATGTTACAACTTCCCAATTTTGAGATTAAGGTACATGCCGTATTTAAAAGTGTCAAATACAACCGGCCTTATATAAGGAATTTTATTTTATAACACATGTTTTGATCTCCCGTTTTCTAAAATATCATTTTTATAATCATAGTATTGTTTCTCGATGTTTAGTCCGCTATTTTGAGAATTAAGGCACATGTGGTATTTAAAAGGGTTAACTTGACTTATCTAAGGAATATGTCTTATATAACGCATGTTTTGATCTCTCATTTTTTGAAATATCATTTTGATAATCTTAGTTTTGTTTCTCAATGACTTCACAATTTTGAGAATTAAGGAACATGAAGTATGTAAAAGGGTTAACTTGACTTATCTAAGGAATATGTCTTACATTACACCGTTTTGTTCTCCCGCTTATTGAAATATTATTTTTTATAGTCTTAGTTTTGTGTTTCTTAGTTTAGTTCTGAAGTTTGAGAATTAAGGTAAATGTCGTATTTAGCATGACGAACTATAACCCGGCTTATATAAGGCATATGCGTAACATAGGTCATGTTTTGGTCTTCTGTTTTTTGAAATATCCTTTTAATAATCTTAGTTTTGTGATTCTATGTTTACTTCGCAATTTGGAGAATTAAGTTACATCTGGTATTTAAAAGGGTTAGCTCGAGTTATCTAAGAAATATGTCTTATATAACCAAGGTTTATTCTCCCGCTTATTGATATATTATTTTTATAGTTTTAGTTTTGTGTTTCTAACTTTACTTCTTAATTTTAGAATTAAGGAACATGCCGTATTTAGGGAGGATCAACTATAACCCGGCTTATATAAGGAATATGCGTTATATAACGCATGTTTTGGTCTCTTGTTTTTTGAAATATCATTTTTATAATCTTAGTTTTATGTTTCAATGTTTACTAGCAATTTTGAGAATTAACGTACATGAGGAATTTGAAAGTGTCAACTATTACCAGACGTATTCGTGAAATTGGTTTTAGGGTGGTCGGGCGCCGGGTGTGGGTCAGGTGAAGAGGAATGGGTATTGGGTTCGGATTTTATTTAAAAGGTTTGGGTTTGGTTAGATAATGTAAACCAGTGGTGAAAGATCAGTGTTATCGTTGGCGTGCCAATGAAGGTGTACCAAGAAAAAGAGTCGATCAAGAAAGTGAAGCGGCGTCGGAGTACTGCTCAAATCATTAGGGTTTTCATAAAGCCATTAAAGGTAAGGCATAACGCCAACGAATATAATAATAAAATATTACAAAGGCTTGAACCTTAAGTCGAGGTTATACTCGATACCTCGATAAAAGAAAAGAAAACATAACAAAGAAATGAACAAAAGATAAGATATTGAATATTGATAAATATATATGTGTGTAAGTATATATTCTTTGTTATGAAAATATTATTTAAGTGATAATAGTTATTCTTAAATAATAAAAGAAAAAGAATACGTTTCTTAGAGAAGAAGAAACGTCGGGTTTTATAAATAAACTAAAGGTTTATAAATTTACTTTCAAACTAAAGGTTTTTAAGTGAAAGAGATTTTGAACTAAAGGTTCATTGAGATAAAGTTTATAAAATAAGACTAAAGGTCTTAAGCCGGATTGTATATCCGACTAAACAATTGGTTATACCCGTACTATAGGTGCGAGATAGCAACGGGAAAGACCCTCGGACGATGCTGAAGCCGATCCAAACTGAAAAAGGTGAATACGCCCCAACTTTTACAAACTCATTTTCAAACAAGTCAACGTGTTATTTGAAAAACTTTACATGTGACTAAGTGTCACTAAAACATTTATAAGCAAGAGTATAAATACTGGCCTCAGGCTATCTTGTTCGTTTGTCTGGATCCTTTCATATGTGGTGGGCACACCACACCTGGTCACAATTACGCTCGCCTGCGGGGAGTATGACCTTGTGTACTCGTATAGGCACTCAACTAGTCAAACGTTGCGGTGATTCGCTGGGGGAACCGAGTATAGAGACTTGAGTTTATAAATTGTATTGTTTTAACTTGATTATTCCTAAGCCACGTTGGGCCGGGACCTACGTTGTCCCGAGGGGTGATTAAGTAAGGAAAATATTTTTAGAGTTAGCATATTCACCAACATTCGTTGCTGACGTATTTTCTTACATTTTGCAGGTGACCAAAGTTATCACTTGGAGGAACGAAGTGCTTAAAGATATCCGATGGCTCGGATCTTTTGTTTTAATTAATATTAAAACGAATGGTGGTTTTGTAATGATAAAACAAGTAATCTTTTAAACTTAAACGGGAAACTTTTATATCTCGTCTTTTGTATGTAAATATTTACAACTTAAATCCACATGTTTATAAGTCTTCCGCTAATTGAATGTAACTCTGATTTATTTACAAATGTGGCATCAACATAAGCGTCACACTCCTAGGCCGTGTTTTGGGGTGTGACAAGTGTGGGTATTAGAGCCATCGATCTTATAGAATTGGGTATCGTAAAATAATACCCAAGCTTCGATCCAAGTATAGGAATTAATTGATTATTTGTTTAAGGGATAAGATAGGCTGGTAACATTTTCTTTCCCTCCACATTCTAAACCACCCAATTGTTAGATGGCATTCAAAGCTCATATGGAGAACTTTGTGCGCAAGGCTAAAGAGGCCGGAATCGCCGAACCTTTTCCCTAGGATAATATGAGTGACGGATACTATGAAGCATACTTCTATCAAGATGTGGAACATGACCGAACCAAGCCTGTGTACTACCCCGGAAGCAGACACTATCCAATAGACGTTCCCGATAGTCCACCGAAACAAAGAATTCAACCACCAAGGCACTCTAGCTACCATCCACCAACAATACCCATGTACCAACCCTCGAAAATGCCGACGTACCATCCATCGGAGATCCCCACTTACCAACCATCGGAGATACCGCAGTACTACCCAACTGGATACCTACCACCAAATCCTCACCCATCCTATGCCTTCCTTTCCAACTTACCCATCAAGGAAGAACCAAGATCCCCATCCTCCGACTGGATGCAGTGCCACTCAGATCAACGAAGGTGGCATATCGGAAGCTCCACCGTTAACGAAGTAAATTCTCAACCCACCAATGATGAAAGGCTGTACCGCAAACCAAGGATGAGGGTGATGATGCCCTATGAAAGTTTCAAAATGCCTTCGATGAATGAAACTGCTCAACCCATGGAAGAAGAAAAACAGGAAGAGGAGGAACCAGAATAGGAGGAAGACCCCGAAGAAGAGGAGGACCTGAGGAAGAGTTTGAACCGGAAGAAGAGCATCCCGATAATACCAATGTGATATCAACATCAATGAATGATCACTCACTTCCAAAAACCCAAGCTACGGTTCTGTTGACCCATATGTCCAATATCATGAAAATCTCAAGAACCAAGCTTCGTCAAGCTTTCCACCATTCCAAGGAGAAATTCCATCAATTGAAGAGCAGGCAAAGGAGGTCCGAGAACAGAACAAAGCTACTAAAGCTTTCTTCTACCTTTCATCTGGTATGACCGAAGTTCCGTATCCAGAACCGAGGAATCACTATGAAATGGTGACGTTGGGTTACCGCGACCCACCTCCACAATATGGATACCCCAACGAAGTCCCACAGTCGTATGAAGAACACTTGGACCGTGCTTTACATGAGACTGGCGAATGGAGGAAAAAGGTGGCAGTTGTGAAAAATTTTATGAAAGATTGAAGCCGAGGTGATGAAGGATGTGAAGTGGAAGTATGTGTGTTATAATCTTGTGTGTTATGTGATATAAGTATGTAACAAGAACATTGAGACGTTCTTGAAATAAAGATAGGATAATCCATATATATATATCAAATGATATATATATGTGTGTGTTGTAATATAAGTACATATATCCTTATGTGATATATATAGAAGTGTAATAAAATATATATGTTTAATAAAGGAAACGTTAAAATTTCAGATATAAAGATATATTAAAAGAAATGTCTGAACAAAGTAATAACAACGAGAACGCCCGAAAAGATAAAGATATAAGAAAAGAAAAGGGGAAAGACCCCGTAAATAAACAAGATGACCCAATACCCGAAAAGTATATGAGTTAAATACAAAAGATGATTAAGGATGCGGTTAGAGAAGAGTCTATGGCTAGGTCTCAATCGAAAAACTCTCCGTTAATGTCACACCCCCATCTTGGGCCTAGGCGTGTGACTCAATAGTTGGTACCACATTTGTAAATAAATCAGAGTTACAGTTAATTAGCGGAAGACTTTAAAACTTAAGGATCAAAGTTATAAAATATTTACATTACAAAAGATGGAAACAAGTTCCATTTGTGTTTACTTGTTTTAAGTTTACAAAACCACCATTTTAGTTATATTAATATTTAATAAAAATTATCCGAGCCATCAGATTCTTGAGCCTTCGTCCTTTAGCTCTAATCTTGGTTACCTGCAAAATGTTATAAAAATACGTCAGCAACGAATGCTGGTGAATATGCTGACGCGAAAATATTTTCTTTTACTTTGTTACCCCTCGAGGGTTACGCGTGCCTCGGCCCATTTTGTCTTAGGAATAACAAAGTTAAAACAACATCATTATAACTCGAGCCTCTACCTAGGTCACCCCAGCAAGACACCGCAGCGTCCCGACGTACTTAGGTACCATAAATATACACAAGGTCATTCTCACGTGAACATACTTCGGTTCGGCCCATCGTGGCTGGAGGTCGTGACCAGGCATGGTGCGATGTGCCCACCGCATTTTACCACATATGTAAGGATCCAGACAAACATATACTACAGCCTGAGGGCTAGGCTTTTACTCTTATTAATAATGTTTTTAGAGACACTTAGTCTCATGTAAAGTTTTACACATAACACGTTTATTTATTTGAAAACAATTTTGTAAAAGTGGGGGGTATTCACCTTTGATCGGGATCGGTTTCCAACACCGTCCTTGCGTAATCTTTCTTGCTATCTCGCACCTATAGTACGAGTATAACTTTTATTGGTCGGATATACAATCCGGCTTAAGACCTTTAGTCTTATTACCTCGATGAACCTTTAGTTCATTTCTTTTACTTTAAAACCTTTAGTTTTAAAAGCAATATTTATAAACCTTTAGTTTATAATAAAAACCCGACGTTTCTTCTTTTCTAAGAAACGTATTCTTTTTATTTTATCATATAAGAATATCCTTTATTACTTATATAATATTCATAACAAAGAATTATACATATTTCATACACACATATATATACACACTTCCATATTTCTTTATTTTCTTTTCTTTGTTATATAATTTCTTTCCATAAACATCGAGCATAATTCCAACTTAGGGCATTAAGCCTTTATAATATTTTATTATTATTTTAGTCGGGTAGTAAGCCTTATCTTTTCTTGGCTTATTATTCCCAAGATACTCGAGAAGCACTTCTACGCCGCTTAGCCTTTTCAACACTTGCCTTGATCGTCACTTCACTTCGGCACGCAAATCGAGACACCCAATCTTCTCGGCACGCACTTCGAGGTGATCGTCGGGTTGTGAGAACGACACCACCTTCTTGCTCGAAACGTCGTCGAGGAGTGGTACGAATATCGAGGTATGGCACGTTTTTCAAGGAATCGGGGCACGATTTTCGAGGTGGATCATTGGCACGAATTTCGAGGTTTAGAGAGATGTTTAGAGAGAGAGTTGTAAGCTGAGTTTGGTGTGAATTGTGAAGACCCTGGACCTGCTCTTATAGGAAAAAATTTGGATACTATCGCGATACGCGATAGGCTCCTTGTCAACCATCTTGTAGCGCGATGTAGCTTTGCATCGTCACCACGTAGGTCTGCCACATGTTGCTACGTGGCAGACGGTGTGCCACGTGTTAACACGTGGCGGACGATGTGCCACGTGTTGCCACTTGTCGAGACACGTAGCGAGAGGTGTGCCACGTGTGGACGCGTGGCAGTCTTGTGCCAGAGGTGTCGGGACACGTCATCGCGATACGCGATGGCGTAGGTTCAACCAGCGATAGCGTATCGCTGTTGACCCTTCTAGAAGGTTTGACCAAACCCCATCACGATACGCGATGGCTTGTCCCTTGTCCCCATCGCGTAGCTCGATAAGACAAGAAAACAGATTTTTCATTTTTAACTTTGGAGTTTGAATTTGGCAGGATTAGTCCCTTAACTTTGGAGAGTTGTCATTTTTGGCTCAAAATTCCCGTGATGTTACATCCTCCCCACCTTGAAATAAATATTGTAGGTTCCTGGGCGGATCGTACACGGGATGTCGCTATCTGCGCAGGTGCGGAATCCCTGCGTAGTTAGATACGAGCGTAGAATACGTATAAATCAAACACACGAGTAATAACCGAAACACGTTATATTGATAACACGAACACGTGACACGCGGTCACTATTACAGACTGACTTGTAAACATGTAACTCGCTAACCCTCGAACTCACGAACTCTTGACCACCTCCAAACTGTTACAGTGAACAGTTTATATAACCACGACAACTTCGCCTCAGGCGAAGTTGTCCACAACTTCGCTTGTTCAACAAGTTCGCCTGAGCGAACTTGTTGACAACTTCGCTCGTTACATAAACATAAACATAATCAAAAACATAATTACATTACAGACTCGATTACAAACGTTAGACTATGAACTACTGACATACATGTACCAACAGACTCCCCCTTGGCAGTAGCTTCATATCTTGATCTTCAAAGCTTGAGTCTTGTAATCTTGTAGCTTTACGCGTGCGCTCCTTCTCTAACACATACCGACACCACCCTTTGATATTTCCTTGCTTGATCCTTCCAAGCAGGAATGTAGAAGATCTTCTTTTCGTTGAGCATCTTCAGATCAGCTTGCGATAGATTAACAAGATGCATTGGGTCGTAAACCCTAAGCACTTCTTGTTCATCCTCATCTTCCATTACCGCCTCCGCTGTTTCACAATCCACGAACCACCATTTTAGGTCTTTGAGCACGTCCTTGGGCATAAGCTTCATCGGTACTTCTTTAAGGCACCGGATAGGTTTATACTTCATAACCATCCAAGGCTTTCCATCAGCTCTCAAACCTCTATCCTTGTCTTCGACAAGTTTCCCCTTTTGTGGTTTCAGTAGCTCAAACTTCTTCTCCTTAATGCTCTCTTTCCATACGATCTTTCCGATGACTCTAGCCATGTTATTGTCACTTCGATTTATCAACCCCAATCTGGCTAAGTCTTTAACCTCACATTCAGGCAGTGTGTTTAACAATCTCAAAGTTCTCCTGAAGTTCTGAATCCCGTCATATCTTTTGATCACGAAGAGCCGCAGCTGCTCATCATATATCCAGCAGATAATACCTTTCTTTGCTTCAGCGTATCCCTTAATATTGTAACTCTTTTTGAACATTTTAGGGACCGCCGGTTTCTTCGTCTTTACGAACCATTGAGCACAACCTACCTTCCAATTCGGCTGCTCTTCCCATTCAGTATCTTCCACAACTGTCTCATCACCCATATCGGGCATCTCAACCTCTGGTATCTCGTGTTCAATATCTTCATCTACTATCTCCCCTTCTTCTATCACACTTTCAACAATAATTTGCTCACCGATCTTCTCAATCTCATCACTCGGCAGCACATCTTCTTCAAGCATAAAATCATCATCATCATCTAGCTCTTTCAACGCGTCGATTACATCATCAACATCATCATCATCATTATCTACCACATCATCACCAGCTGCGCCTGTAGGCTCCCCCTCAGCTGTGGAGGTACCAAGAGCTATAGAAGTTCTTGGCAGCTCACCACCTGCACCTTCCGGTGCATTGGGATCATCGTCATGATCTTCTCTTCGTTTTGTCCTCAACTCATCTCTCCTACAGCTCATCTCCCCCTGAGATGCCAAGAACGCTTTCATAGCATCGATGATCTTCCCATGCTCGACCAGGAGGGAGGCCTGTAGTTGGTTTGCTTCCACTAGGCTTTGAATGGTCTTGGACTGCTCAGCTACAATCCTCTCTAGTGAAGCTATCCTTTCGGAGTCTGAAGTAGGCGTTGGAGTTGGCGGGACATCAGCAGCAGAAGTGACCGCAGGTGGTACACTTGGTAACCCTGCAGTAGTAGTGACTGTTGACTCAACAAATCGTGCTACTACCACCGATGGAGTAAGCGATTGAGGTGGTAGAGACACAATTGTTGGAGTCGATGTCTGGACGGCAGTAACCTGTGCTGTAGAAGGAATAAGAGACATACCAGACAAGGCAGGTGGAGCAAAACGTACCAGCCTTGAAGTTTCTCCAGCTCCCGAACCCATACCTGTCCTTCTCTTCTTGAACGTCTGAGCACTAGCTGAACTGCTTCTTCTTCATCACCTTCCTCATCATCGTCGTCAACAGTTCTCGTCCTCTTCCCAAGCGTTCTCTCCCTAGACACCAGCAAACGTCTAGCTTCAGCAAATGTCTCATCAAGATCGGAGTCAGCTACCGAAGTAACTGCTCTAGTAACATCCATGGCCTGAGAACCCGAGACATCCATATCAAACAATCCTTGGCCGCTAAAAGCAGCATCAAGGTCGACGTCTTCAGCAGCAGGCACAGCAGGCGTAGCTGATACAGTATGAGGTGCTGCCGCCTGTTGTGGTCTTGGGTCTCTGAACTCGTCCCCACCAGCAGGAACATACTCCGGGTTGACAAGATACCCGAACAGTGGAGTATGCCTGGGACGCAGCTCAGTCTTGCTTCGTGCGCTAGAAGTGCGACACTGAGCAAAGATACGCTTCGTGACGCATTCAACGTATCTAATAGGGCGTCTCTGAGGTAGCAACGGAGCCACGTGATTGAGAATCATTTGTAAGAACCGAGGATACATAATAAATCGCTCGCGCGCCACAGCCCTCCTCTGACGATCAATCTCGTAAAATATCAGCGGACTAAATGAATATCTTCTGTTGTAAGTCAGTGCAGTCATGGCAGACTGCATCGTCGCGCCCATACCATCAGTTCCTGCCTTCCTCCCAGACATGCACACGATTAAGACATGCATTAGGAAGCGCCACTGATCTAACAAAAATCCTTTTCTCCTCTGCGTGTCCCCCAACGGACCTGAATAACCCATCCTGAGATATGCCCCATCTCGAAAAGGAGCGACGAACTCCGTTGGGTCATCCCTCGTTTCTTCTCCAAACTGCAAAGCCAACCGTATATCTTCTGAAGAGAACTGCACAACATGACCATTTACGGTTGCTCGCATCACCGGTGGATCAACCCGGCAATCATACTCTACCGACTGCCAAAAGTCTTCAATGTTAGGCAGTGATATAGGCAGGGTATTCGTGATCGCATGGAAGATCCTTGAGCGCAGGAGAAATGTGATTATTTCCCTGTAGTCCTCCACGCCACTTGCGTCTGGGTCTAACATGACGTACTGGTTATGCGCTGGAAAGAACTGTCTTTGATCATTACCGTCATCACCACCAGTACCGCCAACAGCAGCCATATCTGCACTTAAACGAACTAAGTTAGATAACTGTTAAGCAACTCACAAGTTCGCATTATACCATGAGCGAAGTTGTGATTAAAAACTGTATAGGCGAACTTAAAGGTGAGGCGAAGTTGGGAACAACTTCGCTTCATCTTTAAGTTCGTCTAAATAACTGTTAAACGAATTGGTTTAGGCGAAGTTGATGATAACTTCGCCTTATCACAACATCGCCTCAGGCGAAGATAAGTGTTAGGCGAAATTAAGCTTCAGGCGAAGTTGTGGATAACTTCGCCTCAAGCGAAATTAAGCCCCAGGCGAAGTTGCGGATAACTTCGCCAAAACCCTAACTTCGCCTAAACCCTAACGGCGACTGTTAGAATTCCAACATCGGAATTCCGGTGTTGTCGGCTAAATCCGACGATCAAGAACATCAATACACATGATATTAAGGATGTGAAGTTGAAAAGGACGTCCATGCACACGTTAACACAAGTTTTTAAGATTTCGGTTTTGAAGGTCCGACGACCCGAGGTCTCGAACCGGGTAAAAACGATCAAGAAAGAACAAGTTGTGAGAGATGTCGACAACACATACCCTCAATGATAATAGAAACTAGAAGCAAAGATCGAAAACGGAGATAAAAATCAAGTTCGCCGGAGATCTCGCAAGTTCGCCGGAAAGAGAAAACAATTTTGCTGATATTTAAATGAAGTTTACTGTTTGAAAATCAACTTATATAGGGTCAGAGTTGGTCAGGCGAAGTTAAGGATAACTTCGCCTAGGCGAAGTTAAGCACAAGTTCGCCTGATTCAACAACTTCGCCTATATTTTCAGAATCAAACCTTTAAGTTTGAACATTTTGCAATTAACATTTGAAAGTTTCATAAAGAGTTAAACAAAAATGATCAAGTCTAAGTAACCAGTTATAAAATAATACAACTACAAAAATAGAAAAACTTATAAAAATTTAACGAAATAAGGGATCAAATTTCAGTCTAGTCAGGGACCACTATGTTTTTAGAAAAGATCCTAACAGGAATCATACTCACTACGTGACTGTCATATAGATCCGTGTTTAGCCGTATTATGACATAGAGAAACAGGTTGTAAGCATGTAAATAACTTAAATGGTTTTCATCGTTTCTGTGATACGGATTAAGATTCAATTTAGCTCAAAATTTAAGTGGGCAACAACTCAGAGATAATGAAGCCTTCTATCTATTCTCAAAGCGTATTTGGCTATACCCAAGTCACCCCGAATTGACTTCGACCCATAGTGTCTGATTAACTTGTAGATACTCGTTGTCTGCTTCCCGTTCTCTTCTTACTTCAGAATTGAGAAGTCTTGATTGTTACAATAACTCATAAGTACTTAAAATTATTATTATTATTTTTTTTTTAACCACACATACTTATAGACTTCGGAGTACTAAACCACTGCAAGTCCCGAATCTGGATCACTGCAGTGTCTTGAAATGCTTTCTTCACGGGAATCAGAACACTTACGGGCTCGTGTATGACTGGGTAGTCGCTTTTCTGCCTATCATTCGGAAAGAAATGCATGAAGACATTCAAAACTCTTAAGGAGTTTCCACGTAAAATCGAGTAATTTAAGTTAATATCACATACACTTTTATGCACTATAAAAATTACCATGACATACAATGGCTGTCCTATAGTCTTTTAAGCCTAATAAC
Organism: Bidens hawaiensis; assembly: GCF_021521415.1. NCBI lineage: Eukaryota > Viridiplantae > Streptophyta > Magnoliopsida > Asterales > Asteraceae > Bidens > Bidens hawaiensis. The sequence goes on along the minus strand of NW_027494518.1, from coordinate 203,509 downwards.
TTCACTAGTTAAGCACACATAATCAGTATATATATCATTTTCCAAGGTTGGATCAACTTTCTGTTAAACATAGCACATTTACTTCATACGAAGTAATAGACTTGAAAAGTAATTTCATTTCCCTTAAAAAATTTTGACTTCAGTCACCCCGATCAAGTCAAAGTCTTCAGGTAAACGGCAATCCTGAAGATCCAATGGATCAACTGGACTGACCACATACAAGTATGTGTCCTTCTAACTATGTATGACCGACTAATTTTCAGCGACAGAAAGAAAACACATCATAACTGCCCCGGTCACTTTCAGTCATCTGGTTAATGGCGACCCTCATTTTCTAAGTAGAAACGAGGACCAAAACATATCCGTGGATATGTCCATCAAACTGAGGTAACCGACTAATTTTAAGCAATAATGACGTTTTTTTTTTTTTTTTTTTTTTAAATAAACACAAAAATATGGTTACTCGGGATTGATCATCCCGTTCAGCTCAATTAGGTTTTGAAATCTGGATTTATCAAACGCTTTTGTAAATAAATCAGTGAAATTTTCGAGCGTATCAACTTTTTCGATCTTAATCAGTTTCTTCTCAGCACAATCCCGTATGAAGTGATGACGAATGTCAATATGTTTAGTTTTACTATGCTTCACGGGATTGTTAATTACTGAGATGGCAGCAGTGTTATCAATTAAAATAGGAGTGAGTAAGAAATTCAGACCATAGTCGCGCAATTGTTGCTGAATCCACAAAACCTGTGAACAGCAGTTGGATGCTGCCATATATTCAGCTTCACATGTTGAGATTGCAACTGACGTCTGTTTCTTGCACTGCCAGGAAACTAGTCTTCCACCGAGAAACTGACATCCTCCTGTTGTCGACTTCCGACTCTGATTACACCCTCCATAATCAGAATCAGTATAAGCAACTAGTTCCACGTCTCCTCCCTTCGGGTACCACAACCCTAGCTTCGGCTTGCCCTTGAGATACCGTAGTATCCTCTTTGCACCTTTCAAGTGAGATTCTTTCGGATTTGCCTGAAAACGTGCACAAAGACAAACAGCAAACATTATATCAGGCCTAGAAGCAGTTAAATACATTAATGAACCTATTATCGCCCGATACAGAGTTGGGTCCACATCTGCGTCACCATCTGATTCAGCGCCCAATTTGTGATTGACGCAGATTGGAGTGTCATATGGAGAACTGTCCTCCATCTTGAATCGCTTGAGCACATCATGAACGTACTTCGTCTGATAAATGAACATCCCGTCCTTCTTCTGATCAACCTGCAATCCTAGAAAGAAAGTTAGTTCACCCATAGCACTCATTTCGAACCTTTTCTTCATGACATCCTCAAAATCTTGACACATGGAGACTCTTGATGCAGCAAATATGATGTCATCCACGTAGACTTGAACTAGTAGGAAGTCGCTTCCTTCTCTCTTCACAAACAAAGTACTGTCGATCAAACCCCTTTCAAAACCATTCTCTAGCAAGTAGTCCGATAACGTTGAATACCAGGCACGAGGTGCCTGATGTAATCCATACAGCGCCTTGCTCAACTTGTATACGTGATCAGGAAAGTCAGGGTCAGGAAAACCCGGAGGTTGCTCAACATACACAACCTCATCCACTTTCCCATTGAGGAACGCACTCTTCACGTCCAACTGAAACACTTTCATCTTTTTAAACGCAGCAAACGCCAAAAACAATCTTATCGCTTCCAACCGGGCGACAGGAGCGAACACCTCATTGTAATCAATACCCTCTTGCTGATTAAAACCTTTAACAACCAGCCTTGCCTTGTTTCTAATGATAATCCCCTTTTCATCCCTCTTGCACTTAAACACCCATTTTGTGCCTATAGCATGCACATTCCTTGGTTTTTCAACCAAAGTCCAGACTTCCATCTTCTCGAATTGAGCCAACTCTTCTTGCATGGCCTCTACCCACGAGCTGTCCTTAAGAGCCATTTGATAATTTTTTGGTTCAATCTGGCTAATAAAGCAGGAGTACAAACATTCGTTCATTATACCCGTTTCTTTAATGCTTGTATAAACACAGGTGTGCTCATTCAAGCTACTTCTGGTTTGTACACTGGAGGACACATCACCTATAATATTCTCCAATGGGTGATCTTTGTGAATTCTCGTGGTCGGAACAGCACCGACATGCAAATTATCTTCCAAATTTGAAGAGATCTCATCAATGGTTGTTTCTGGCTGAGAGTGAAATGGATTGATAAACTCATCTTCAGGTAAGGCAGCAGGGGTATCAATAGTGTTTGATGTGGAAGGTTGACTTTTCTCAATAAGCTGTCGTTGCAATAGATTCTCTTCCTCATCAAGTATCATCTTCGACGCTATTCTTTCTTCTTCTTCAGAAATTTCCAAATTAGGGATGTTAAATGACTTAAACAGCTTAACATAGTCGAAAAGCTCAGCAGGTCCATTGCTTGGTTTTGGCGATTGGTAACTAGTAATGTCGGTGTTACACACCACCTCCACCTTGCAAGTCGACGTATTGAAGACCCGTCTGTTGGGAGTCCCAACAACATAACCGACTAAGATTCCTTCATCGGCTACTTCACCAAATTTCGAATTAATCTTCAAAATCGAACAAGGAGACCCGAATGGTTCAAGACCGCTCAAGTTGGGCTTCCTTCCATGCATAAGCTCGTAACATGTTTTTCCAAGTCTCTTAACGGTTAACACCCTATTCAGAACATAGCAAGCTGTAGCAACTGCTTCAGCCCAGAATATCACAGGAAGTTTTGAATCTGCCAGCATAGTTCTGGCTCCTTCAATTAAAGTTCGGTTCTTCCTTTCAGCCACTCCATTCTGTTGCGGAGTATACGGAGCGCTGTATTGATGTTCAATTCCTTTCTGAAGACAGAAGATTTCCATTTCAAAGTTCTTGAACTCTGTTCCATTGTCACTTCTGATGTATTTAACTGATTTACTCATGACGTTCTCAACTTTTGTAATTAGATTCTTCACCATTTGAGCCGTCTCATCTTTCGATTTCAGAAAATATACCCACGAATATCGCGAGTAGTCATCAGTGATCACCAAGCAGTAAGAGGTACCTCCTAGACTTTTTACATTCACGGGACCGAAGAGATCCATGTGAAGTAGTTCTAGAGTACCGGCAATAGAGTTGACCTTCTTGGTGAGATGGGATTTCTTGTGTTGCTTTCCCTTCTTGCATGCTATACATTTGTCTTCAAAGTTAAAACTTTTTAAGGGAACGCCCATCACAAGCCCATTCTTGACAATGAAGTTCATCTTCCGAAGATGAATGTGCCCCATTCTCCTGTGCCACAATTCAGATTCTGATTCGCTTGCTTTCGTCATTAAACAAGATTCTCCCGTGGCCATTTCAGTAGACCTCATATCCATCACGTATGTATTTGTTTCACGTGGAGCTTTCATTACTATCCATTCGTCTGGTATCTGGAAACCAGGCTTCAACACGATCGCTTCATTCTTTGTGAAATGGACAGTGTAATCTTTATCACAAATCTGCGACACACTCAGCAGATTGTGCTTCAATTCCTCCACAAAATTCACATTCTCAAGTGTCATCCTTCCATTTGACACGGTACCTCTACCAGTAATCCTTCCTCCGCTTTAAGTCTTGCAACAAGTGTTTGTTGCCCGTCATGTGCCGGGAACAGCCGCTATCTACAATCCAAAGACTGTGGGCAGCCCTGTTCAACTGTTCCTGCACAATAAAACAGAGAATTAGAATCTTGGGACCCAAGACCAATTGGTCTTGGATCGATACGTCCCGTACCCTGGCTTTCCAAAGTTAGCATCAGGATAATTCCTGTAAGTCCTGTTAGGAAATCTCCTTGAAGATTGAATGTGATGCCTTCCAAACCTATGTGAATTGAAAGTGTTATATCTTGTGGTTTGGTTGAAAAACTGAGGTTTGTTTTTATGAAAACTTGAATTAGTTACATTTTGTCATTTTGAAAAGTTTTCATTTTTAGCAGTATCAAACTGATGCTTATTCTCAGTTTTATTAGGCCTCACACCTTTGTATCTCGGTGTCAGAGGGCAATCTGCAACAAGATGTCCTAATTTATTACATCTAAAGCAACACCTACTTTCCATTTTCTTTTCAAATGTTGGTTTGGATGTAGAGGCAGTGTTACCAGCCGTTCGTCTCACAAAAGGTGGGATATACGGGTTGAGTGGAGTACTCTTTTTAGAAGTTTTATTTTTATCTCCACCGGTGGGTAACACTACCTCCTCTTTCGTCTTACCTGATTCGGACAATTTATCCGAATCCGATGAGACTGTACTCATAACAGAAATATTTACACTAGAAACAGGCGAACTCGTTTCGCCATTACTAACAGTTGGTTCTTTACATGTAACCTTGATGGGAACTGTCTAAGGAACTTCAAACTCAGCAGATTTCTGTACACTATGGTTGAAAGTGTAGTTGTGGTTATAAGGTGGTGGCACCTCGTGATAACCAATTCCTCCTCTCTTTGGAGAGGTACCTTGATCACTAACGAGGTGATCTAGAATAGCTGAGGAATTTCGGAACTGCTCGAGTTTTCGGTTCAGTTCCACCACTTTCACCTGGGGGTCAGCAATCTGCTTTTCACGATCAGCAATAAGTTTAGTCTTTTCTTCTAAAACCTCATAACTTAGGTCAATTACATCAATTTTTTCAGCAAGTTTAGTTTTTAAGCTTTTGACATCTTTTTCACATGCTTTTATTTTAACTTTATAACTGTTTTCTCTTGCCTTAGTAAAATGATGATCTTCTTTAAGATTTTTAAATTCAGCATCTAAACGAACATACTGATCAGTTATGGTCGCAAGTTGCTCAGACAAATTCTCACATTTTTTACAAACAGGTTTAGGACTTACCTCGGAGGGTTGACCATCGTTATCTGCCATGAAAGCTTTCTCCTCACCAGCAGCTTTCTCCTCTCCAGTCATCTTCTCACAATCTTCATTTTCTACCTTAGCCATATTCGCCTGCTCACCAGTTTCATTCGCATGCAGGTTCCAGTTGTATTCACCGGCTTCTCTAGATAACATGGCATTGACTTCTCTACTAATCCCAGTAGGCTGTGCAGACCGGACTTGACCCCGTTCAACTCTCTCGTTTCTGCATTCTTTAGCAAAGTGCCCATACTGTTGACAGTTATAGCACCTTACTTTAGACTTGTCGAATCCGGGCCTACCACCAACAAACTTTCTCCCCGTCTTATTCATGAAACGCTTGACTCGCCTCACTATCATGGCCATTTGCCATTGCAAATCCATCTCCTTCAGATCATCAGCATCGATCTGGTCATAATCCTCATCCAAGGCAGCAGGGTCCACAATCTTCCCTTGTATGTAGTTCTCATATGAAGCAATAAAAGATGCATAGACTGCAAACTGCTCTTCAGCAGATTTGACACTCATTGGCATCCTGGAATAGTTATTGCTTGAGGCACTAGGAGAGAAACTACTGTTGGATGTTTGAGGTTTCGAAGCACTTGAACCTCCAGCAGCAAAGCAAACATCACCGTTCATGTTTACTGAAACGTTTCCTTCATGAGACGAGCTAGAACCTGACTCTCCTTTGGAGTAGTAAGCAGCAGATTCAGGCTTCGAACTTGAGCCTGAGTTAAGCTTGCACCATACATACCAGGGTCTTGAATCTGATCTGTTGGTGTCTCTTTACGTACCATATTAAGCTCAAAGGTTCTGAGCTTGTTTACTGCTGTCTCCAAATCACAATTAGGAAAGTCTCTGTCTTCCCTCATCAGAACTGTGTACATTTCCCACTTTGGCGGGAGAGCATCGAGAAGCTTTTCAACTATCTCCTCTTCTCTGTAAACAATCGAATAGTTGTTTAGCTCTGTCATTAGATGATAATATCGAGTGATAATATCATCCAGAGATTCGTTCTTCAAAAATTTGAAGACAGAGAACTGAGTCTTCAACAGTTTAATCTTTGAGGCACGAATGCCCACGTTCCCTTCGAATCTATTTTCAAGAGCATCCCAAAGCTCTCGAGCCGATGTATACTTCCTGAAAGTATGAAGGATCTCCTGTGGAAGAGCCATAGTGATAGCTGCGTGAGCCTTGCTTTCGGCTTCGTACATCTTCCTCTCCTCTTCCTCCATCTTGCTGTACTTCTTAACCACATCGCGACCTTCGTACACCATGGTCGGTGGAATATATCCATCCTGGATGCACACCCACATCTTTGCATCATGGTATTTAATATATTGAATAAACCGATCCTTCCATGCAACAAAGTCGGTTCCTTTTAACAGCCTTGGGGCCTTAGTGGCTGACCCCGCTTCGACTTCCATTTTTACCAATTCAGAGATGTTAATTTGCGACATCTTCTCAAAAACCCGAAAAATTCAAAAATTCGTCCAAACAGTACTAAAGGCGAAGTTAAGAATAACTTCGCTTAAGTGTTAACTTCGCTGGAAAAATTCTTAAATTCGCGTGACTTGGCGAAGTTGAGAATAACTTCGCTTAAGGTAAGCGAACTTAGGAGGTAAGCGAAGTTGAGGATAACTTCGCTTAGGCGAACTTATGAGGTGGGCGAAGTTGTGGATAACTTCGCTCAACCTTATATCTTCGCCGAAACCCTACTTCCAGTGACGGCAACTTCGCCTGAAGAACAGTAACTTCGCCCGATGAACACTGAAAATATTCAGATCTGATGTCGACGATTCTGCAGTTTCCGGTCGTTGTAAAGGCTTGAAAATGACTGTATATAGTGATTAGAACTCAATACGAACAAAAACTCGTCCCGTGAATAGGTCAAACGAGACGTTTTCTACACCCGTGTGAAATCCCGAACCTCACAATCGAGCCGATGGCTCTGATACCAATTGTAGGTTCCTGGGCGGATCGTACACGGGATGTCGCTATCTGCGTAGGTGCGGAATCCCTGCGTAGTTAGATACGAGCGTAGAATACGTATAAATCAAACACACGAGCAATAACCGAAACACGTTATATTGATAACACGAACACGTGACACGCGGTCACTATTACAGACTGACTTGTAAACATGTAACTCGCTAACCCTCGAACTCACGAACTCTTGACCACCTCCAAACTGTTACAGTGAACAGTTTATATAACCACGACAACTTGGCCTCAGGCGAAGTTGTCCACAACTTCGCTTGTTCAACAAGTTCGCCTGAGCGAACTTGTTGACAACTTCGCTCGTTACATAAACATAAACATAATCAAAAACATAATTACATTACAGACTCGTTTACAAACGTTAGACTATGAACTACTGACATACATGTACCAACAAATATTGTCCTCGAGATTGCTTCACGAGAATAAATGGGGGTATTTCTTTCTCATTTCAGACTCGAGTTCCCAAGTATACTCGGGTCCTCGTCGGGAATCCCATTTTACTTTCACTATTTTCAAAGTTCGTCTTTTGTGCTTCTTAAGTTTTGAATCTTCGATTTGAATTGGGCGCTCAACAAATTTTAAGTTCTCATTAATTTCAATGTCTTTTAACGGCATCGAGAGAGATTCATCGGCTAAACATTTACGCAGATTCGAGATATGGAATACATCGTGTATCCCTTGCATTTCCTCAGGCAGTCGCAATCGGTATGCGACGGTACCAATTCGTTCAAGTACCTCAAAGGGTCCAACGAATCGAGGACTTAACTTTCCTTTCTTGCCGAAGCGGACTACACCTTTCTATGGCGAGACTTTCAAAAGAACTTTATCACCGACATTGAATTCTAACGGCTTACGACGGACATCGGCATAACTCTTTTGGCGATCACGTGTTGTCTTAAGTCGTTCGCGGATTTGGATGACTTTGTCGGTAGTTTCTTGGACTATCTCGGGTCCAGATAATTGATTATCTCCAGTTAAAGACCAACACACGGGCTTTCTACATTTTCTACCATACAACGCCTCAAACGGTGCGGCTTGAATGCTCGCATGATAACTATTGTTATACGAAAATTCCATTAAGGGTAAGTGGTCATCCCAACTTCCACCTAAGTCTATCACGCAAGCTCGGAGCATATATTCTAACGTTTGAATTGTCCTTTCGCTTTGCCCATCAGTTTGTGGATGATAGGCGGTGCTAAGGTTAAGCTTTGTGCCTAGCGCTTGTTGGAAGCTTTTCCAGAAGTGAGACGTGAAACGACTGTCTCGATCAGAAATAATGGACAACGGTACCCCATGTAGGGCCACAATATTGTTAACATAGATACGAGCTAATTTGTCCATTGAGTAAGATTCATTGATGGGTATAAAGTGTGCGGATTTTGTTAATCGATCCACAATTACCCAGATTGCATTATGTTGTCGAGTCGTTTTAGGAAGTTTAGTAATGAAATCCATAGTAATCAACTCCCACTTCCATACGGGAAGTTCGGGTTGCTGAAGCAATCCCGAAGGCTTTTGGTGTTCAGCCTTGACTTTCAAACACGTTAAATATTTCGCCACATGCGAAGCGACGCCTTTCTTCATTCCATTCCACCAATAGTTCGACTTGAGGTTTTGATACATTTTGTTGCTCCCGGGATGCATCGTATATTTAGAATTATGGGCTTCATTTAATATCTTTTCACGCAATCCTCCAGCAATTGGTACCCAAATTTGGTTTCCCATTCTAAGAATACCATCATCACCTTTCACTAGAGAGTCAATGGTGCCATCACGTTTTTCATCAGAGATTTGATTCTCGTTGATCGCTTGAGTTTGAGCGGATTTGATTTGGTCAACGAGATCGATTTGAAGTTCTAACCTTAACGCTCGGACTCTTTTTGGCTTTTCGTGCTCTTTTCGACTTAAGGCATCAGCCACAACGTTGGCTTTACCTTCATGATAAATTATTTCCCAGTCATAGTCGTTAAGAGTCTCCATCCAGCGTCGTTGGTGCATGTTAAGCTCCTTTTGATCAAAGATATGCTTTAAGCTCTTATGATCGGTGTACACGGTAAATCTTACTCCATAGAGATAGTGCCTCCATATCTTAAGTGCGAAGATTATGGCTCCTAACTCTAGATCGTGGGTCGTATAGTTCTTCTCATGTACTTTCAATTGACGAGAGGCGTAAGCGATTACTTTCTTTCGTTGCATCAATACACATCCCAAGCCGGAATGGGACGCATCGCAAAAGACAACGAAGTCTTCAATAACTTCTGGCAAGGCCAGTATGGGAGCTTGGGTAAGCTTTTGTTTGAGTATATCGAACGCCCCTTGTTGTTTTGTTCCCCATTCATATTTTATGTTCTTTCAAGTCAAGGAGGTTAGAGGAACAGCGTTTCAAGAAAAGTTTTCGATAATAGCCGGCCAATCCCAAGAAGCTTCGAATCTCAGTTGGCGACTTTGGGATCTCCCATTTCGAGATAGCTTCAATCTTAGCGGGGTCTACTTGAATACCATTGACCTTGATGATGTGACCAAGAAATTGCACCTCGTGCAACCAGAACTCGCATTTTGAGAACTTGGCGTACAATTTCTCGGTTCTAAGAATTTCAAGTAACGTTCTAAGGTGATTTTCATGATCGGCCTTACACTTAGAATAAATTAATATGTCTTCGATGAATATGATCGCAAATTTATCTAAATAAGGCTTACAGATACGATTCATCATATCCATGAACGCAGCCGGCGCATTAGTAAGTCCAAATGGCATAACGGTGAACTCATAATGGTCGTACCTTGTTCGAAACGCGGTCTTTGGAACGTCTTCGGATTGAACCTTAAGTTGGTGATAGCCGGAGTGAAGATCGATCTTGGAAAAGAAGCTAGCACCTTGAAGTTGGTCGAACAGGTCATCGATACGCGGGAGTGGATAACGGTACTTGATGGTAACTTTGTTGAGGGCTCGGTAGTCAATACACATCTGCATGGATCCATCCTTCTTTTTAACGAATAGTATCGGCGCTCCCCATGGCGATGAACTTGGTCGTATAAATCCTTTCTCGAGAAGCTCGTCAAGTTGTTTCTTCAGTTCTTTCATTTCGGTTGGTGCGAGGCGATATGGAGCTTTGGCGATCGGAGCAGTGCCGGGAATGAGATCGATTCTAAATTCTATTTCACGATCGGGAGGAATGCCGGGGAGTTCATCGGGAAAGACATCGGCATAATCGGAAAAAACGGGAACGTCTTTGATTTCTTTGGGTTTAGATTCTTCGGTGACGTAGGCCATAAATGCTAAGCATCCTTGATTTAAACATTTGTTAGCCCTTATCATGGAGATTATGCTAACTTGGCCCACGTCCTTATCCCCTTCGATTCGTATCGTACGTTTGTCAGGGGCTCGAAGTTCAACAGTCTTACTATTGCAAAGGATACGTGCATGGTTGTCGGATAACCAATCCATACCCAACACAACATCAAAACCAACAAGAGTCATAGGTAGCAATTGAACAAGTAAAACGTAACCGTCTAATAAGATTTTTCCGTTTTCTAAAGCTTCAGGGATTTTAACAATTTCACAACTAGCGGTCTCGACGCTTAGAGTTTTATTAAGTTTGATTAAAGGTTCGTTTAATAGACTACAAAACTTATAATCTATAAAACTTAAATTGGCTCCTGAATCAAACAAGACTCTAGCATAGGCATTGTTAACAAGGAACGTACCGGTAATGGTTTCCGGTGTGTCGGCCGCTCTCTTGGTATCCAGGACGAAAACTCTTGCATTGCCCTTCTTGGGCTCACTCTTCTGACCGCTACCACCCGCACCACCAGTCGCGGGCTTATTCTTGGGGCACTCGAAGCTAAGGTGTTCCATCTCCTTGCAGTTGTAGCAAGTCATCTTCTTCTTCCAGCAATCGGCCGTGGCGTGGCCAAATTTGTGACATCACTCACAAGGACGGGGAGTTAGATGGCATCGACCCCTATGGAATTTCTTGCAAGTTTTGCATTGTGGGATGCCGGAGTTGAAGCCCGACCTTCGTTGGTCGACTCCCTTACCCTTGAAACGGGTATTTCCATCCTTCCTCGTATCTTGCGTCGACACGACCTTCTTATCTTCTTCTTTATTGAGGATCATTCTGCCCATTAAGTATCCGCCAATTCCATCGCGAAGTCGGCGGTTTGAGGAAAGTGCGACCTCACCATGTCACGAATTTCCCGCGGTAGCCCCCATATATAGCGTGTAACTTTGCTGGATTCCGGGGTAACCAGCTGGGGCACCAAGTGGCAGTACTCGTGGAATTTGGTATTATACTCACGAAGGTTCGTTCCGACGACCTTGTGAGATAGGAACTTGGTTTGGATTTGGTCCGTTTCATACATCGGACAGAATTTTGACATTAACAGTTCCTTAAACTCGCTCCATGACAACCTATACTTTTCCTCCCTTCCTCTACTCATGATTAGCGTGTTCCACCACTCTAGCACTTCACCTCTGAACATCTGGGCGGAGTATTAAATTTTCTCCTCTTCCGAACACTTGCTCGGGATTACAATCGTTTCCATCTCTTCAAGCCACCTAACAGTGGCGATGGCTCCCTTATCGCCGTGGAATTCTTTCGGCCCATAATACTTGAAGTCCTTGAACGTACACCCACCAATCTTAAGCCTCTTAAATTCTTGACGAACGCCTCCATCGGCGTTTGATTCATGTACACTCTCATCTACGTGCGAGGGTCTAGAACGGGGTTTGGAAAAAAATTTTCGGGACGGATTAACCGAGTGAGAGTGAGAATGTTTCGTTTGACGAGATTGGGACCTAGCCATGAATCCTTACCTAACAGCGTCTTTAATCATCTTTTGAATTCGATCCATAAATTTTTCGGGAATTGGATCTTCTTGTTCTTTTTCAGGTCCTTTTCTTTTTTCTTTTTGTTTTTCAGATTCCTTTCGGGAAACCTCAATGTTATTACTTCGTTGAGACATATTATCTTTTTCTTTTTATTCTTTTATATCTGAAATTTAACAAATGTTCTTTATTACACACACATTTTATTTCATCATTTGTATATACCATGCATGGTATATACAAGGATTATTACAACACACTTATATATATACATTCATATCCGATGTATATATATATATTTATTTTCTTATCCATACAACACATTACAAGCAAACTACATTACACACACATTCTTCCTACGCCATTTCCACCATCGTCTCAGTCCTTCAGAAACTTCTTGACAACCCTCGTCAGTTTTTTTCATTTGTGAAGAAGCTTCTCTCCTATCTTCTTCATCTTTTTCCCTTCCTCATCCATCTTCTTCTTCCAGTCATCAGTCTCGTGCAATGCACGATCAAGGTGTTCCTCGTACGATTGTGGAATGACGTCGGGGTATCCGTATTGTGGCGGTGGGTCACGGTAACCCAGCGTCACCATCTCGAAGTGGTTTCTCGGTTCAGGATACGGGACGTAAGTCTGATCAGATGCAAGGTAGAGGTATGTCTTGGCGGCTTGATTTTGCTCACGAATTTCATCAGCTTGTTCTTGAATTGAAGGAATCCTTCCTTGAAATGGCGGGAAGCTTGATGAAGTTTGGTTCCTTAACTCCTCAAGATACTGCACATACGGATCGACATAACCGTAACTTGGATTGTTGGAAATGAGTGATCCATCAATGGATGTTGATATCTCATTAGGGTTGTCGGGATGCTTTTCTTCCATAGGATCCTCCTCTTCGGGATCCTCCTCTTCTTCCTCCATAGGTTCTTCCTCCTCTTCCATATACTGAGCGGGTTCGTTGATTATCGCAGGCATCTTGAAACTCTCGTAAGGCATCGTCACCCTCATTCTTAGTTTACGGGATGATCCTTCACCATTGTTGGGTTGTGAGTTGACTTCATGAGAGGTAGAGCTTCTAGTATGCCACCTTCTCTGGTCAGAGTGGCACTGCATCTAATCGGAGGATGGGGATTTTGGTTCTTCCTTTATGGGTCGGTTTGAAAGGAAGGTATAGGATGGGTGTGCATTTGGAAAATATCCGGTTGGGTAGTATTGTGGTACTTGTGGTGGTTGGTAGGTGGGAATTTCCAAGGGGTATGCTGGTTGATACATACGCATTGAGGGTGGATGATAGCTCTAGTGTCTTGAGGGTTCGATTCTTGGTGGTGGCGGACTATCGGGTAGTTTGATTGGGCATTGTTCAATTCCGGTGAAGTACACCGGTTTAGGACGTTCAATATATTGGGCTCGGCGAAAGAAATACTCAAAGTAATCTTCATCCATGACGTCTTTTGGGAATTTGTAATATTTCCTTGCTCTTCTTGCTTCACGATCATAATACTCCATTTTCTCATACGACATCTTTAATGGGTGGTTTAGAATATAAAGAAGGAAAGAAAGGGTTACCGGCCTATCTTATCCCTATTCAAATAAACAAGTAAAATACTTTCCTATGCTTGGATCGAAGCTTGGGTTTTGCTTTATAATACCCAATTCGCTAAGATCGATGGCTATGATACCAACCTATCACACCCCCATCTTGGGCCTAGGCGTATGACTCGATAGTTGGTACCACATTTGTAAATAAATCAGAGTTACGGTTAATTAGCGGAAGACTTTAAAACTTAAGGATCAAAGTTATAAAATATTTACATTACAAAAGATGGAAACAAGTTCCATCTGTGTTTACTTGTTTTAAGTTTACAAAACCACCATTTTAATTATATTAATATTTAACAAAAATTATCCGGGCCATCGGATTATTGAGCCTTCGTCCTTTAGCTCTAATCTTGGTTACCTGCAAAATGTTATAAAAATACGTCAGCAACGAATGCTGGTGAATATGCTGATGCGAAAATATTTTCTTTTACTTTGTTACCCCTCGAGGGTTACACGTGCCTCGGCCCATCTTGGCTTAGGAATAACAAAGTTAAAACAACATCATTATAACTCGAGCCTCTACCTAGGTCACCCCAGCAAGACACCGCAGCGTCCCGACGTACTTAGGTACCATAAATATTAGGTCATTCTCACACGAACATACTTTGGTTCGGCCCATCGTGGCTGGAGGTTGTGACCAGGCATGGTGCGATGTGCCCACCGCATTTTACCACATATGTAAGGATCCAGACAAACGTATACTACAGCCTGAGGGCTAGGCTTTTACTCTTATTAATAATGTTTTTAGAGACACTTAGTCTCATATAAAGTTTTACACATAACACGTTTATTTATTTGAAAACAAGTTTGTAAAAGTGGGGCGTATTCACCTTTGATCGGGATCGGTTTCCAACACCGTCCTTGCGTAATCTTTCTTGCTATCTCGCACCAATAGTACGAGTATAACTTTTATTTGTCGGATATATAATCCGGCTTAAGACCTTTAGTCTTATTACCTCGATGAACCTTTAGTTCATTTCTTTTACTTTAAAACCTTTAGTTTTAAAAGCAATATTTATAAACCTTTAGTTTATTATAAAAACCCGACGTTTCTTCTTTTCTAAGAAACGTATTCTTTTTCTTTTATCATATAAGAATATCCTTTATTACTTATATAATATTCATAACAAAGAATTATATATATTTCACACACACACACACATATATATACACACTTCACTTCGGCACGCAAATCGAGACACCCAATCTTCTCGGCACACACTTCGAGGTGATCGTCGGGTTGTATGAACGACACCACCTTCTTGCTCGGAACGTCGTCGGGGAGTGGTAGGAATATCGAGGTATGGCACGTTTTTCGAGGAATCGGGGCACGGTTTTCGAGGTGGATCGTTGGCACGAATTTCGAGGTTTAGAGAGATGTTTAGAGAGAGAGTTGTAAGCTGAGTTTGGTGTGAATTGTGAAGACCCCGGACCTGCTATTTATAGGGAAAAATTTGGATCCTATCGCGATACGCAATAGGCTCCTTGTCACCCATCGCGTAGCGTGATGTAGATTTGCATCGTCACCACGTAGGTCTGCCACGTGTTGCTACATGGCAGATGGTGTGCCATGTGTTAACACGTGGCGGACGATGTGCCACGTGTCGGGACACGTGGCGAGAGGTATGCCACGTGTGGACGCGTGGTAGTCTTGTGCCAGAGGTATCGGGACACGTCATCGCGATACGCTATGACGTAGGTTCAACCAACGATATTGTACTTGGTATGGATTGGTTATCCAATAACCATGCTCGTATCAACTACAATAGCAAAACCGTGGAACTTCAAGCCCCCGATAAACGAACCATTCGAATTGAAGGGGAAAAAGACGCTGGCCAAGTTAGCATAATTTCCATGATTAGGGCTAACAAATGATTAAATCAAGGATGCTTAGCATTCATGGCCTACGTCACTGAAGAATCAAAGACAAAGGAGATAAAGGACGTACCTGTAGTCTCCGACTTTTCTGATGTCTTTCATGATAAACTTCCCGGAATCCCTCCCGATCGTGAAGTAGAGTTTAGGATCGATCTCATTCCCGATACCACTCCAATCGCCAATGCTCCGTATCGCTTAGCGCCAACTGAGATGAAGGAGTTAAAGAAACAACTCGATGAGCTACTGGAGAAAGGTTTCATTCGACCGAGTTCGTCACCTTGGGGAGCGTCAATCCTATTTGTCAAAAAGAAGGATGGATCCATGCGTATGTGTATCGATTATCGTGCGTTAAACAAAGTCACAATCAAAAATCGTTATCCACTTCCTCGAATCGATGATCTTTTTGACCAACTTCAAGGTGCTAGCTTCTTTTCAAAAATCAATCTTCGTTCCGGCTATCATCAACTAAAAGTCCAATCTGAGGATATTCCGAAAACCACTTTTCGAACAAGGTATGGACATTATGAGTTCACGGTCATGCCGTTTGGACTTACTAATGCGCCAGACGCGTTCATGGACATGATGAATCGTATTTGCACGCCTTACTTGGATAAATTTGTTATTGTATTCATCAAAAAAATACTTATTTATTCTAAGTCAAAGGCTGATCATGAAGTCCATCTCCGAACTTTGCTTGAAATTCTTAAAACCGAGAAGTTGTATGCTAAATTTTCAAAATGTGAATTCTGGTTACACGAGGTACAATTTCTTGGTCATATCATCAACGTCAACGGTATTCAAGTCGATCCCGCTAAGATTGAAGCTATCTCTAAGTGGGAGATCCCAAAATCGCCAACTGATATCCGAAGTTTCTTAGGCTTGCCCGGCTATTACAGTAGGTTCATTGAAAAATTTTCCCGAATTGCTGTTCCCCTAACTTCTTTGACTCGAAAAAATATCAAGTATAAATGGGGAGCGAAACAACAAGAGGTGTTCGATATACTCAAACAAAAACTCACACAAGCACCTATAATGGCCTTGCCATAAGGTACTGAGGACTTTGTTGTATTTAGCGACGCATCTCATTCCGGTTTGGGATGTGTACTAATGAAAAGAAAGAAAGTGATCGCATACGCCTCTCGTCAACTCAAAGTACACGAAAAGAACTATACGACTCACGATCTAGAGTTAGGCGCCATAATCTTTGCACTTAAGATATGGAGGCACTATCTCTATGGAGTAAGATTTACCGTGTACACTGATCATAAAAGCTTAAAGTATATATTTGATCAAAAAGAGCTTAATATGCGCCAACGACGCTGGATGGAAACTCTCAACGACTATGACTGTGAGATAGTCTACCATGAAGGTAAAGCCAACGTTGTGGCTGATGCCTTAAGTCATAAAGAGCACGAAAAGCCAAAAAGAGTCCGAGCGTTGAGGCTAGAACTCCAAGACATGCTTCGGGCTTGTGTGATTGAATTAGGTGAAAGTTGGGATGACCACTTACCCCTAATGGAATTCTCATATAGCAATAGCTATCACACAAGTATTCAAGCCGCACCATTCGAGGCGTTATATGGTCGTAAGTGTAGAACGCCCGTGTGTTGTTCTGAAACTGGAGACAATCAATTATCTGGACCCGAGATAGTCCAAGAAACCACCGACAAAATTCTTCAAATCCGAGAACGACTTAAGACGGCACGTGATCCCCAAAAGAGTTACGCCAATGTGCGTCGTAAGCCGTTAGAGTTTAAAGTTGGAAACAAAGTGTGATTGAAAGTCTCGCCTTGGAGAGGCGTCGTTCGCTTCGGTAAGAAAGGAAAGTTAAGTCCTCGATTCGTTGGACCCTTTGAGGTACTTGAACGAATCGGAACTGTTGCATACTGTTTACAACTGCCCGAGGAAATGCAAGGGATACACGATGTATTCCATGTTTCGAATCTGTGTAAATGTCTAACTGATTGAATCTTTAGCTATGCCATTAAAAGACGTTGAAATAAATGAAAACTTAAAATTCTTAGAATGTTCAGTTAAAATAGAAGATTCGAAAACAAAGAAATTAAAAAGAAGAACATTGAAAATTGTGAAAGTCAAATGGGACTCGCGTAGAGGGCCCGAATATATATGGGAACTCGAATCGGAAATAAGAAAGAAATACCCCCACTTATTATTGTAAAGCAATATCGAGGACGAGATTTATTTCAAGGTGGGGAGGATGTAACATCATGAAAATTTGGAGTTCAAAATGTAAACTTTCCAACGTCTATGGGACCAAACTTGTCAAAGATCCAAACCTAAGGGTTTGAAATGAAAATTTTGCTTTCTTATCCTATCGCGATACGCGACGGGAAAAAAGGACAAGCCCATCGCGTATCGCGAAAAGCTTGGTTAAAACCTTCTGGAAGGGTCAACAGCGATACGCGATCGCTGGTTGAACTAACGTCAGTGCGTATCGCGATGACGTGGTCTGACACCATGTGACACGTGTGCCACATGGCAGACGGTGGCACAGTGTGTCACGTGCCACCATGTGGCAACACATCCGCCACGTGTTTCCACACGGCACAACGCGTTCGTTTCCTCAAAGTTCGTGCCACCCTCCACCCACATACAACCAAAATGGCGTTTTTTATCATGGCGATGAGTCTCGAAAAGCGTGCCAATGAGTGGTGAAAGATTAGTGTTATCGTTGGCATGCCAAGGAAGGTGTACCAAGAAAAAGAGTCGATCAAGAAAGTGAAGCGGCGTCAGAGTACTGCTCAAATCATTAGGGTTTCCATAAAGCCTTTAAAGGTAAGGCATAACGCCAAAAAGGAAAATAATAATAAAATATTATAAAGGCTTAAACCTAAAGTCAAGGTTATACTCGATACCTCGATAAAAGAAAAGAAAACATAACAAAGAAATGAACAAAAGATAAGATATTGAATATTGATAAATATATATGTGTGTAAATATATATTCTTTTTATGAAAATATTATTTAAGTGATAATGATTTTCTTAAATAATAAAAGAAAAAGAATACGTTTCTTAGCGAAGAAGAAACGTCGGGTTTTATAAATAAACTAAAGGTTTATAAATTTACTTTCAAACTAAAGGTTTTTAAGTAAAAGAGATTTTGAATTAAAGGTTCATCGAGGTAAAGTTTATAAAATAAGACTAAAGGTCTTAAGCCGGATTGTATATCCGACTAAACAATTGGTTATACTCGTACTATAGGTGCGAGATAGCAACGGGAAAGACCCTTGGACGGTGCTGATGCCAATCAAAATTGAAAAAGGTGAATGCGCCCCAACTTTTACAAACTTGTTTTCAAACAAGTCAACGTGTTATTTGAAAAACTTTACATGTGACTAAGTGTCACTAAAACATTTATAAGCAATAGTATAAATACTGGCCTCAGGCTATCTTGTACGTTTGTCTGTATCCTTTCATATGTGGTGGGCACACCACACCTGGTCACAATTACGCTCGCCTGCGGGGAGTATGACCTTGTGTACTCGTATAGGCACTCAACTAGTCGAACGCTGCGGTGATTCGCTGGGGGAACCGAGTATAGAGACTTGAGTTTATAAATTGTATGGTTTTAACTTGATTATTCCTAAGCCATGTTGGGCCGGGACCTACGTAGTCCTGAGGGGTGATTAAGTAAAGAAAATATTTTTAGCGTCAGCATATTCATCAGCATTCGTTGTTGACGTATTTTCTTACATTTTGCAGGTGACCAAAGTTAGCACTTGGAGGAACGAAGTGCTTAAAGATATCCGATGGCTCGGATCTTTTGTTTAACTTAATATTAAAACGAATGGTGGTTTTGTAATGATAAAATAAGTAATCTTTTAAACTTAAACGGGAAACTTTTATATCCCGTCTTTTGTATGTAAATATTTACAACTTAAATCCACATGTTTATAAGTCTTCCGCTAATTGAATGTAACTCTGATTTATTTACAAATGTGGTACCAACATAAGCATCACACTCCTAGGCCGTGTTTTGGGGTGTGACACAAGACATGCGGAAAGATGCACGAGGGTGAATGTAAGTGGAGCAGGAGTACTAATATCTGCCACAAGTGTGGCATGGCGCATGGTGGAGAATGCAGGATGGGGTCAAATATAACAAACCACAAAATAAATAAAATGAAAAGGTAAGGAAATGAAAGGAGAAAATTTCATCCCACATTAGTGGAGAAAAGAAAAGGAAAGGCTTCCACCATGGTATAAATAGGAGTGTAAGTACTTGTCCCACATCGCTAGATTATAAAACTAGTGAGCTCTTTATAAGAAAGAAAACTCATATGTTAATATTGTTATATGACATATCACACCCAGTGGTCCTAGCGGAGGGTGCGAGGCACCCAAACGCACACCCGCACGGGCTCGGGCGAAGTTCGATGGGCGCAATGTGGCACTTTGATGGCGCACTTTGCACGCCTTAGTATTTTTATGACAAATTAAGATTTTTAATAATCCTTCCATCGCGATACGCGACGGGTTTAGATTAGTCTCATCGCGTAGCGCGATGACGGGTAATATTATCCAGAAAAATTGCGGCGTAGCGATACGCGATGACCTGTCAAGGTAACCCATCGCTTATCGCGATGTGGAGGTTACAATGACGAGACACGTGGCGTGCCACGTAGCAGGTCTAGGGCTGATTAGGCAAGGCTATAAGATTCTTCTCGATGCGCGACGCCTTTACCTATGGCATCCAAAATCAGCTTTAAATAGATTGGCAACTAGACATTCAATCTCGCACCATAACTTTTTCTCTCTGAATTCACACACACATATAAATATATATTAAGAGTATGATACCCGAGTGTCGTAACGATATCCTGTCCAATCGAAAGAAACTTATACGCGAATCCAAAAGCTCTGCCTATTAAGGTAAGATATTGTGTCATCGTGTAAAGTTACTACTCTCGTGATTATCGTTATGATTATTGGTTTTATACTAACCTAGGTATACTACATTGTGTTTATCCTAGGTGCTTAATACCAAGAGGCGTTTTCTTTAATTGTAAACTTGCAAGGTGAGACATTCGAGTTTTTGTACAACTCACATTTGCGTGAGACCACTATTTTTCCAACATTGTCATGATAATTTCAAAACCTATAAAATTCATGGCAAATGTTATAAATGTTTTCAAATATATTTTTAAAAGTATTTTAAATACATTACAGTAATTAAGTCTCTGTAGACTTACAGGATGGTTACTACTGGTATTGTGGGGTTTTGTATACAAGGCTTGCCTACTGGGCTGTTACACGTTACTTATTGGACAAGTGTTAGCCAATAAGTAATATGACCACAGTCATAGATACGGTCGAGTGGCAAGTACCTTTCGATAATTTGTAAGCAGGCAGATGTAAAAACATCTTAATGTTGTAACTGTAAAATGTGTCATTTACAAATGAATGTACTCACCATTATTTCTTGTTGATCAAATATTTTAAACATGTTTCAGGTGACTTGTTAGAGACAAAGGAATGATGTCTGCAGGCTTCCAGCTTAAATAAGTGGCTTGTCACCAGAATAAAGAAACTTGTTTTGTAAATTAGGGTTTAACCCTATAAAACTTATGTTTGTATCAAAAGGGATTAAATTCCCGGTTTATCATAATAATAATCATGGTGTTTTTATAACTCTGATAATTTTTCCTAACTACGGTTCTAATGAAACATTCCGCTGCAAAATAATTTAATAAACACCGATACCACCAATCAATGTTCACGGCTTCCCTCTCAGTGTATAGGGGTCGGGGGCTGTGACATCAAATATCTGCTACAAGTGTGGCAAGGCATGACATTACGCCCATGAATGTAATGCAAAGCCCGCATGCTACAAATGCGGTAATTCGGCCCACATGGCAAGAGAATGCACCGATGGGGGAGAAGGTGGAAGCGGGAAGAATGATGTTGGGCAAGCTAGGCCGAGGACGAGAGCCTACATGTTGATTCAAGAACATACCAAGCAGATCCCTGATGTGGTGACAAGTACGTTACTTGTAAACGGCATTTCTGCTTCTGTCTTGTTTGATTCTGGCGCAAGTAGGAGTTTAATTGATACGATCTTTATTAAGCTAGCGCAGATGAAATATAGTCGTGTGCCAAAAATATTTAAAGTAGAAATCACTAGCGAAGCTTTTGTTAAGATTATGAGAATGGTGAAAGACTATAAGGTAGAACTAGAGGGACGTGAGTTCCCTGTTACACTTTATGTGATGACCTTGGGAGGGTTTAATGTAGTACTGGGGATGGATTGGTTGTCTGAGTTTGAAGCTCAAATAGTATGTAAAAGTAGAATGATAAGAATGAAATCATTAGATGGCGACACGGTCACAGTTTATGGTGACAAGGAAGGTTCACGCCTTAACGTCATTTCGATGATAAAAGCCGAAGATTTACTATGACGAGGGTGCGACGCTTACATGGCATATGTTGTCAAGACTACGGTCGAGGCAAAATATGTTCCAGTAGTGTGCGACTACACAGAGGTGTTCCCTGAAGACCTTCCGGGAGTGCCACCGGAACATGAAGTGCAATTTAGATAGATTTAACACCAGGAGCGCAGCCCGTCGCGAAAGCATCTTACCGCATGACACCGTCTGAGAAAACTAATTCGAATTTTTGATATCTATAACTTTATTGAATAGCCTATAGAAATATTTTATGTTTTATACGGAAACTATGCAAGGAACAAAAAATTGCATTCATTGAGATATATATTTTAAATTGAAATATTAGTAACCGAAATTGAAAGTCAATTTCGTAATAATTGATATATAAGTTTTTTAATTGAAACTCAACGTAACAATTTTTTTTTTTTTGAATTTTTTTTACACATGTGTAATACGTAAGTGTAAGTAATGTACAAAAAGTTAGAGTATTTTTTTACACACCGAATCGAGTTATTACACATGTGTAACCAACATTAAACTTGTGTAATCTTAAAAAATACTTATTCTCTCTCCTGATTCATTTTTTAATTACATTTAATCTCAGCCACATATTTCATTTTATTTAATTAAATGTGTGGTCCAAAATTGAGTTCTTAAAGTTCTTAAAAATCATCAAGGTTCTCAAAATATCTCTCCCCTACATATGTATATATGTATGTATGTATTATAAGTATATATTAATAATAAACCAAAATTACTTTATTTAACCAACATTTCGTCTTAGGTTAGGTGTGACATTTGATACCATTTTCAACTGACCAAAACTTATCATCTGGTTATTATTAAACCAGCTTGTTTATTTTACAGGTGTTATATGTTATTGTTGTGAAGTAACTTGAAATAGCAGCGATGGAGAATTTGCAACAATCTAAGACCATGTGTAGTGGATGAAGCCATATGGGTATGTTTTGCGCCATGTTTTGCCACGTCTCCATAGGGGTTTTTTGACGAAAAAGGGTGTAGTGGATGCATGGATGGAGCCCCTTCAAATCACTACTTAATTATTATTATTTTATATTTTTTAAATAAAAATAAAACAATAAAACCAACCCACCAATCAATAATCAAACTTCTTCCACCACCCGACGCTTCCCATGAATCACCCAACCCCAACATTTACCTCAAAGCGCCCCGAGGGCTGCGTGCCTAGGCTCTATGGTGGCTTTTTTGGGGGCATATAGTGCCTGCTACATTTGGTCTAAGTTACATAAAAACTTTGTGGGCTCTTTTTATAATTTTTTTTTATAAAAACTTAGCGGTGTTCATTGTTCAACTAGGACTCACTCCAACCCAACTATAAGCATACTCATCTCAATTGTAAGAGCTTAAATATTAAAATATATATATTAAACGTAACAAACTAATATATAGGTTGAAATGACCCAGTGACACACAAAAAAAAAAACAAAAAAAACATTCTTAACATTGAGGGGATATTGTATTTTCAGTCAACTAGCCCCCTCACCCATAAGTTAACTTAAAATAACTATTGTCGCAATTTATGTCTAACTTGTTCTGTGTATTTTTTTATTTGTGTACGGATTTGTTTGTTACCAGACTATATTTGATGTTCTTTTGTTCATGCTTCAAGAATGGTTAAAATTGCGCTTTAACATTTTTTTTTTTTTTTTTGAGAAATAAATTCTTATATTGAGTAATTGATGAAAGAACACATAATCTGATAATCTTTTTTAGACATAATAATATTCTATGTGTTTGTTTTCTCATCGTTACAGAGTTAGTTAAATCAAATTTCAGAGACACGGTGGAAACTAGAAACCTTGACTCAAATTTAACATGAACCTACCTATACTTCAATATTTCAATAACTTGCATATCTTTCTTAGCATTTAGATGGGCCAAGTAGCGGGTCAAAACATGATTATTTTGAATCAACTTATTTTTAGTAATAACTACACGGATATACCGTCATCATCTGTGTATAACTGTTCATTTAATGTGGTTGATCGATTAATTGCCATTATGTTATGTGAATGGTCACTAAGGCCCATGAGTATACCTTAACCCTCAGAGCGTTAAAGTTGAGTTGACAAAGGTTACGACTGCCATACCACTCCCTTCCTGGTTTAATGGGCGTTGAATACAAGGTGAATTAAAATATTAGCGGGCTTTAAAATCCTCTACAGTCTACACACACACAATAAGTTAAGAATCAATTTTATATTAAACAAGGAGAGGTAAAGGAGTGTTAAACAATTTCCTTACGGTGAAGTGGAGTTAAATGGTGTAAAGTAGGTGATGTGGTGCATAAATGGAGAAAAAAAACGTGAATGTATATCCATGGCCTAAGCTCAGCTAAATTATTACGTTAGAACTTAGAAACCTTTGTGTTCAAGTTTTATATATTGTTATGCCAAGGTCGTTAACTACACTATTTGCCTCTATATTTGAAGTAAGAATTTAGAGGATCATTCGGTGTTTTTAAATTCTGACCTAGGTATATTTTATTTTATATTGTAAAGGTTCTGGACTAGTTAAGAACAAGTTTCATCTTTTGAATTTGGTTGTTAGAGTTAGGAAGATATGACAATAATAATGAAAATATTTGGATTTGTTTGTTTTAGCTCAATGGTGTGCAGAGGGTGTTTGGCATAGATTTGTAAGTGATATGTGGTATAGGATAAAATGGAATCACACAATCAGCTCTAACAAAATGGGTTGTGGGAGAATTGCTTAGATGTCCTTTGTTTCAATCCGTCAATCCATTTGGGGAAATAGGCATATTGTTGATCGTCTAACACGTTTAGTGAAATAGGCTGACTTTTCAACTCGCTTACTCAAACAGGTAAACCCATCAAATTCCAACCGAACTCTAAACCTAGCCCATCTCGGTCCAAATCATTGTAATTGCCATACAAGTATATAAACTATGAAATATAACAAACTTAATTATAATAAATTAAATTAAAATTCAGAAAATATATACACAATAATAGATCTCAGCAATGTTATATTATTATAACGCCCGGCATCCTGTCAAAACTCCTCCATACTATGAAAATATACATTATACAATCTTGAAGGCATTATAATGGCTGGCTCTCTTGCGGTCTTTTGAGGTCACAGGAGAAGACGATCTTTTAACTTTTCCAACTGTTGAGGGGTCCCTTTGAACCGTGTTCTTTTTCCCTGCTGACATTGACCTCTGCTTGCTTCATACATGTGCTTGAAAACCTCTGAGACGGTTTTTCTGATGTCTTCGTTGATCCATCAACATTATTCACATTCTCTCTATGTGCAAGTACTTGTGTGTTCCTACCCTGTATAACATAAAGAAAGTTAAAAATTATTCTCTTTCACATATGTAGGCCCAATTATCAAAAGGATCTTTGAAACGAAAATTGTGTTGAACAGTAGCGGAACTATCACCAAAATCAATCAATCCTAAATCAATTTTTTCCCTAAAAATTGACAAGTTTATGCAAATTCTACAAAATTGTCATGTACAAAAATCAAAATATGTAAACAGCAAAAGCCCAAACCTCATTTTTAACTTCCTTGGGCTCATTCACTGCACGATTGAACCTATTACTAGACAAATAAGCAGCAACTGGATCACCCGAAGCATCCGAATCCGAAGCAACATGGCGCACAAACTCTCTCTTCGTACTCGAAATCCTAGTAATAAGCTAGCAGGGAAAAAGAACACGGTTGAAAGGGACCCTTCACCAACAGGAAAAGTTAAAAATTATCTATTTGAAACTACTGTATATTTCAGCTTTGTTTCTTGATATTCGACATCAGTTATATGTTTATTGCCTTTCCATGAATTGCACTTCTACATTCGGGTTATGTATGCACTGTCATCAGGTGAATCATGTACTGATACTAATTATGCGGTTGATGTTAGGTTGTGCGCTCATTCCGCCGCACCACGTGGGCACCCAGCTAGTTTTATTAAAAGTTTCCGTTACTCTACCAAACACCTAAAAATATTTAAAAAAGCTACAGCTAACAGCTACCAGCTTTCAGCCATCAACTTTCGGCCTTCAGCTTCCAGCTTTCAGCTAACAGCCACCAGCTAGTTTTTCCAAACATATCCATAATAATATTTTATATGTTTGTTTTCTCATCGTTGAAGAGTTAGTTAAATCAAATTTCAGAGACACAGTGGAAACTAGAAACCTTGACTCAAATTTAACATGAACCTACCTATACTTCATTTCAATTACTTGTATATCTTTCTTAGCATTTGAATGGCCAATTAGCGGATCAAAACATGATTGTTTTAATCAACTTATTTTTAATAATAACTAAACGGATATACCGTCATCATCTGTGTATAACTGTTCATTTAATGTGGTTGATCGATTTATTGCCATTATGTTATGTGAATGGTCACTAAGGACCATGGGTATACCTTAACGCTCAGAGCGTTAAAGTTTAGTTGGCAAAGGTTACGACTGCCATACCATTCCCTTCATGGCTTAATGGGCGTTAAATACAAGGCGTGTTAAAATTATTAACGGGCTTTAAAATCTTCTACACACACAATAAGTTAAGAATCAACTTTACATTAAATAAGGAGAGGTAAATGAGTGTTAAACAATTTCCTTACAGGGAAGTGTAGTGAAATGGTGTAAAGTAGGTGATGTGGTGCATAAATAGAGTTAAAAACGTGAATGTATACCCATGGCCTAAGCTCAGCTAAATTATACGTTAGAACTTAGAAGCCTTTGTGTTCAAGTTTTATATATTGTTATGCCAAGGCCGTTAACTACACTATTTGCCACTATAATTGAAGTAAGAATTTAGAGAATCATTCGGTGTTTTTAAATTCTGACCTTGGTATATTTTAATTTTATTTTTTCTTTTAAAGGTTTTGGACTGGTTAAGAACAAGTTTCATCTTTTAAATTTGGTAGTTTAGAGTTAGGAAGATATGACAATAATAATGAAAATGAAAATATTTAGATTTGTTTGTTTTAGCTCAATAGTGTGCAGAGGGTGTTTGGCATAGATTAGTAAGTGATATGTGGTATAGGATAAAATAGAATCACACAATCAGCTCTAACAAAATGGGTTATGGGAGAGTTGCTTAGATGTGCTTTTGTTTCAATCCGTCTGTCCATCGTTAATCGTCTAACACGTTTAGTGAAATAGGCTAACTTTTTAACTCGCTTACTCAAACAGATAAACCCGTCAAATTCCAACGGAACTCTAAACATAGCCCATCTCGGTCCAAATCATTGTAATTATCATACAAGTATATAAACTATGGATTAATATAACAAATTAACTTCATTATAATAAATTAAATTAAAATTCAGAAAATAAATTCACAATAATAGAAAAGACAAATGTTAAAAAAAACATGTAACACGCATACAAGCATACTTAACATCCCACAAAGTAAACTAAGGTGCTGTTTGTTTTTCAGAGGTAAAATGTCAGAAGACTGCGAAACCACATCTGTCAACATCTGTAGCAGAAGAGGTAGACCAAAACTCTGCAGTCTGCAACAAGAAGACTGTTTGTTTTTTAACATCTGCAGACTGCTAAAATAAGCTGAAATTTAAATAATTAAAGAAAAATAAGTAGTATAAACGATGATGGTTCGGGTGAAATATATGACTCAAAAATCTTCAAATACCATCATCTATAAATATCAAAAGAAACTAAAACTTGAAATTCATCAATGATTTAATAATCACTATAAAGAGGCTCAGACCTATCGAAACATTGGTGCAAAAGGTTCAAAGTGCCATGGCTGCAAGGGTACCTGCCATCCTGCATTTTTGCCACGCCAGGCACATATCCTGAGCTGATGTTAACTCGAACAACATTAGATCACACAGCCACAAACCTGATTTCATATTTCAAACAACCATCCAAAAAACCCAAATCAAATGTCAATCGACATCGACAGAGGCGGCAACCGGCGTCAGAAACCGTGGATTTAAAAGCCATCACTTCCCCACACCGGAGTATAGCCACCACACCGAATCCGGTAACAATCAGAGGTCATAAACCCTAGATTTAACAACCGTAATTTCCCAACATCGGAGAGCTGCCACCACCACACGATCGCTGCCTAGGGTTCGTAAATCAAACCCGGTAACAATCGGCGATGATGGCGGCAATCGATAGAAAAACACAGCCATAAACAAAGATTATGGTGACAACAAATGAAAAGAATAAAATGAAGAGTGAAGAATTGCTGGTGGAGTCATCAGTAGCAACTTGGCTCATCACTTCTGGGAGAAGAGGTTAAAGAAGTAATAATACCAACACTTCTGGAAGAAGAGGGCGCGCAGACGTTTTTTAATGAAACGTCTTCGAAAAAACAAACACACTGCAGAGCCCAACGTCTGCACGCCCTCTTCTCAGTGCAGACAAAAGAGGTGGAGAAGTCCTTCTGAGAAAAAACAAACAGCACCTAAATCTCCAAACTATAAATTACCATGCAAGTATATAAACTATGAATTAATCTAACAAACTTCATTATAATAAATTAAATTAAAATTCAAAAAATATATTCACAATTATAGAAAGGACAAATAATTAAAAAAAAACCGTGTAACACTCATACAAGCATACTTAACATCCCACAAAGTAAACTAAATCTCCAAACTATAAACAAATTCATCTTAATTTTAATTCAAAGAGTCCATCTATAAACTAAAATTCCAAACCAACTATAAATCTATCAATCTCAATTGAAAGACCCCGAGCTAAATTAAAAAAATATATATAATGAACATAATTTTGATGATTCATACAACCTTTGATTTTAGTACGAAATCTACATCTCAAGGGCCACTAAAAGTGTTTGCCAAGCAAATGTGGCATGCACAAAGTGTCATTAAAATCTAAAATGGTGACACAAAAGCTAAATGCCAATAAAAACGTGTGTCACTAAATGACATTTTTTTGTAGTGATAGATTTAATACAAGGAGCGCAGCCCGTCGCGAAAGCACCTTACCGCTTCATATATGTATATTGTTTTTTGATCTCCAGTATCACAATATAGACATATGTATATTATCATGTATCTTAATTCTCTAAATATATGTATAACAATAACCAATAACATGTGTGTGTGTATTTATATATGTGTTTATAAGTATTATAAATATATGTATAATTTAGAAAAACCGAGATTTTTTTTTATTTTTTTTATGAAACCGGGATTCTAGATAAACGTTTTGGTTTTTTTACTTTTTTTATTTTCACATTTGTTTAGGTTTTATAATTTTTTTTATTTTTTCTTAGAGGGTTTCTTTGAGGTCCAAAATGGTTCTCAGGTCATATATATTGTGTACAGCACTATTACACCCTAAAACAAAATCCCCTATTTGCTGAACGAACGTCATATTGACATAAGTCGTCCTATTTTGTAGCCCCTCCACTACTCATAGCTTTATGCATGTAAGGTTTCATTATGTTGTGTTGTTGGCAAGTCAAAGGACACTGGTAAAGTTATATGGGTAGTCTTCCATGTCATCACTTACTCATGTCTCGTGTTATTTAGGGATGTGTCTCATGTGTATGGGTTAGTTTGATTTTATTTTGGGCTAAGATCGAACTAGTTGGTTTTGTTGTAAATAGTTTTGCATTTTGGTTATCTTTATAACCAATAGTGTTTTCTTTTGGATTATATATATTTACTAGCTTTTAGATCCTGTATTACGGGGTTCTTTTTTTTAATTTGTCGTTTTTAATATTAAGAATATATTTTTTGGACTTTAATTAATTTATGTAAGGAAGTTTCAAGTTTGTTATAATCATTCAGAATTTATATATGTAGAACTATTTTGATCAATTTGTGTTTGTTTATGTTTATTTTTGAATGAAACAATGAATCATATGTTTGTTTTCAATTAAGTGTGTTAATTTATATTTGTTTGTGTTCGTTTAAGTTTGTTCATATATGTTCCTTTGTTCAGTTATTTTCGTTTATGTTTGTTTATGTTCAAAAACTATGTATTTAGATTTTAAATGAATGAACAAAAACCAACACGAACACTAACATGCTTATTACGCAAATTTGTGACTATTCTTCTACTATTATCAATATCACGCATCAAACAACCAATGTGTATAAAAAACGAAAGATATTATTCATTTGCACAGAAGTTACAATATATATAACAAATATATAATGCATC
Organism: Bidens hawaiensis; assembly: GCF_021521415.1. NCBI lineage: Eukaryota > Viridiplantae > Streptophyta > Magnoliopsida > Asterales > Asteraceae > Bidens > Bidens hawaiensis. Next base: position 173,692 of record NW_027494518.1, on the reverse strand, counting down.
CATGAGCTGCCATTACCATACTTTCACCATCAGCCTTTGTGCTTCGGGACATATGTGTCCAACAACATAACCATGTTAACCACATGAGCAAAATTAGTAGCTTGCTATCATCATCCATGATCCCATACTTTCAGCCTCTTGCTCAAAATATCACTTCCATTACATTATGTCATAGATTTATACATCTAAGACTATGAGGCTGCAAAAATCATAAAACACAACTTTGGTCCCAATTCAAATTACAACAATCATTTATATCAAGATACAATATACAACTAAAAAGAAATCAACCAGAACCTAATAAAATTTTAATTTCAATAATGTCGAAAGAATAAGATTTTCAATTGATTTAAACCCAACTTTAAGCACATACAATGGCTCAGGTCGGTTCACAACGTATAGAAACTACTCGAATTATTAATTTTAAAGCGCATAATGAGACGATATATGAGATGCGTACAAAAAGCATACATGAACTTTAAACCCTTTACTCAGATTAACTTGTGTTCTATTTTATTGACGCGGGATTGGCTGACCTGCAAATACATTAACTACAACTTAATTGTGTGAGTGAGAAGCCATTTCCATTTTGATGCTTATATATAATTGATGTTGCACATCCTACTATACTATTAAAACAAATTAGTTTACTTCCACATGGCTCCTCTCTATTGGACAATTCCCTTTATTTTCAAATATATCTTCCACTTCTCTAATTTTCTTAACAATTAAATAAATCAAAAATAAATTCAATTACTAATAGTGAGTTGTAGGTCAATATATTTGGAAATCTTTTATTTTTTTTAGCAACTTTCGATTTCTTCTTTAAAATAGCAAGGTTACAGCTTTTAATTTGAAATTAATTACATCATGTTTAAATTAGCTATTTTTCAAAAGATTAGTCAAACATTCCATTTCATCTCATTTATCAACAATAAATGAGATGTAAAATAAATTCAAAAATTTGCCTCTTATATATTGTATTTATGTTCATTTCCATGCAATTTAATTTCATACTTGCATCCATTCTCTTTCTGACTATTGTTCATCTGACATCCTCTATATCAAACATTTGTAAGTTTTTTTATTTCTTACCATTCATTTCATTATTTTTTTATTATTGCATTAACTACTTACTTCTTTAATTTGTGATTTTTTTCTTTGAGGACGTTATCTTTTATTTTATTTTTTTGTTGTATATATATTATGTACCAACAAATTATTCTTGGTACATTATATTTTCATTGCCATAAATTATGATTCTTATATAGAATCATTGATAAACTTTAAGAAGAAATATTTGACAAAACATGATCGTAAATTTTTTAATGTTATTCCTGTAGTTATATTTCATACTTTATTTGATATTCTTATCATATTATTCCAGTAAGGTTTTATATCAGTTATAATTATTTTTGTTTTCCGTTTTTTTGTGTTTATATTAATAATTATATGATTTTTTTCTTATAATCTGTTTAGGTTATATATCAAAATCGAAGATTCAATGGAGATCTTCACTATTTCGTTTTTCCGGTGACGTGATTCAATTTTTCCGGTTGTAAATCATAACATCAATTTTATATTTTTTCACATGATTCAAATCTTCCATAATTTGTAATTTATTTATTATGTGATATTAATATTAATATTTAATTTTATCATTTCAGGTTATTGTCCCAACTTGATATAGTTAATTTCCTGGATTGAGGATTGTTTGATAAGATGTCTTTTATTTTTATTTAATATTGATGTATATTTCTGTTAGTATTCATGTATTTATTTATTTTTCACAATTTATGTAATTCAATTGATTATTATATAATCCGTAAATGAAATTTAGTTGATTATTCTATAAGACATTAAATTATCTACAGTAAGATAATCAATCTTATATTGTAGTTGGTCAAAGTTCAATTAAATCATCAATGTCAACGCAATTTAAAATATTATTATACATTCCAATATTATCTTACTTTCCATTTTTAGATTTATACAGATTTAATATGGCATTTTAGAAACCGATTTTCCACATTCAAATGTCATATACATACATACATACATACATACATACATACATATATATATATATAAACAAATATCAAAATTCAATTCTCACAATTTATTTGAATTTACAAAAATATGTTATAGAATTTTACTTTCACCATTTGTTAAAAAACCGAATTTGAATAAATTAACTATTTGACCATTTATATTGAATAAGTTTAAATAACATTTACATATTTAAACATAATTCTCATTCCTAATTTGACTAATTTTTTTCAACCCTTTTTAATTTTTTGAATACCATCCATAATTATAAACTCATTTCATAATTATTTAATATTCATGCCTTAAATAAAAAAAATAGTTTCTTCTAAGGGTAAAGTTAAAATACAAATGACAACATAAATGAGAATGAGAAGTAATCCAGTCCATTTATCTTATATTTGAATGGCTGAGATTAATTTAATAAATAAAAATTAATGGAAAGGGTATGAAGGTAATAACCAAAATTTGTTGACTTTCTCTCTCCACATGCATGGCACATGTCAATTCCCCAATCATTTTAAAATGTCCATAGCTTTTTCATACGACATTATTTTTTTAAAAAAATTCACCAAAACAATATGCGTTTTTTATCTTTAATATGAGTATCATATTGTTATATAAAAATAAAAATAAAATTAATGGGTTTTTTAATTGTGTTTTTTTTGTTGTTCATTGTGTCATTGTGTAATATGTTGTTTCCATTTTGTTTTACGTTTCAAGTCATTGTGTTATATATATTCACCATTGTGTCTTACATTTTATGCCATTGTGTTATACGTATTCACCGTTGTGTCTTACGTTTTAGGTCATTGTGTTATACGTATTCACCATTGTGTTTTACGTTTCAAGTTATTGTTTAACATGTATTAATCATTGTGTTTTATGTATTAGGTAATTTGTTGTTATTTTATCATTATTTTTACATATTATTATTACACAATGGTGTTATTAGTATTTAAAAAAACATAATGATGAGTTGAAAGACACAATGACGAAAAAACACAATGAAGAAAAAAGACACAATGATAAGCGAAAAGACACAATGGTGTGCGAAAAGACACAATGGTGTGCGAAAAAAAAAACGCAATGGTGTGCGAAAAGACACAATGGCGAAAAAAGACACAATGGTGTGCGAAAAGACACAATGACGAAAAAAGACACAATGATAAGCGAAAAGACACAATGGTGTGCGAAAAGACATAATGACGAAAAAAGGCACATGATAAGCGAAAAGACACAATGACGAAAAAGACACAATGACGAAAAAGACACAATGGTGTGAGAAAAGACACAATTACGAAAAAAGACACAATGATAAGCGAAAAGACACAATGGTGTGCGAAAAGACACAATGATAAGCGAAAATACACAATGACGAAAAAGACACAATGGTGTGCGAAAAGACACAATTATAAGCGAAAAGACACAATGGTGTGTGAAAAGACACAATGACGAAAAAAGACACAATGATAAGCGAAAAGACACAATGGTATGCAAAAATACACAACGACGAAAAAAGACACAATGGTGTGCGAAAAGACACAATGACGAAAAACGACACAATGATAAGCGAAAAGACACAATGGTCTGCGAAAAGACACAATGACGAAAAAAGACACAATGATAAGGAAATGACACAATGGTGTGCGAAAAGACACAATGATAAAAAAAGACACAATGATAAGCAAAAAAACACAATGGTGTTCGAAAAGACACAATGACGTAATTTTTGTTTTAAATTTTATATAATAAAAATCATACTCATATTAAAGATAAAAAAACGCTTGTTATTATGATGAATTTTATTTTTTAAAAAAATATCATACGAAAAAGTGATAGACGTTCTAAAATGATAGGTGTATTAACATGTGTCTTGCATGTGGAGAGAGAAAATGTGTACAATTACCTCTATACCCTTTTCTTTTGGTCCCCACTTGACACATGTCATTTATTTATGGCTTCCCACACTTCTCATTTTTGTTACCCTTTGTAGAATAACTAGGCTCTTCTTCTAAATACTTCAAGTTATCATAAATTTAATGTCAATTTCAACTAAATCTTTTAAGTGAATAGTAAAAAATATTAATTTAAACCATTTTAAAATTCGAATTCTTAACCATATTTTCACAAACCGAATTTTAAGAGGTTAACCATTTGACTGAATTTGACTATTTTTTTAATATGATTTGACTCTAATTTTGGTAAATTTGAACATTATTATAATTTTAATAATAATAATAATAATTTATTCTCATTTCTATTTATATGAATTTTTACAAATAAAGTTGAATAATTTATGCTATATAATCAATACATTTGATCTCATTGTTCTCATTAATTTTTATATTGATGTAAAGTTATATGTATCTAAACGATTTTCAAATTCGAATTCTCAACATTTATATGAAGTTTACAAAAATATGTTATACAGTTGGACTTTGACTATATTTTAAAAAACCGAATTTGAATAAACTAATCATTTGACTCAATTTGACTATTTGTATTAATATAATTTCACTCAAATTTTGATAAATTTGGATATTATTATAGTTTTCTTAATTTATTCTCATTTTTATTTATATTGTCTATTTATAAAGGTTTGTGACCGATTTCACTCAATCTTATATTGTTTATTTATCATTTCCAAAACAGTTATGGAATTAATTGATTTGACTATATTAATGTTTTCCAAATCAGTTATGAAATTAATTCATTTGGCTATATTAATGTTTTCCAGCAATTATAAAAAATTAATTGATTTGACTATATTAATGTTTTTCAAAATAGTTATAAATTTAAATGATTGACTATTAATGTTTTCTACAACACCCATGTTATTTGAACTATGGAATAATAAAAGTCACATTTAATCATGCATTATGAATTATGTTTTATGTTTAATATTATTTATTTAGTGTTTAATACGATATGATATTAGTATTCATGTAATGTGAGATATAATTTATCAGGTTACAACCAACTATTTTGAAGAGCATGAGATTTTCAAATGCATCAATGTTATATGTAATTCACATGTTGTATTGGCAATGCCAAAGTAAGCAATTTCAAAGTATATATGGAAACTTTGAATGATTATATTGTAGTATTATTAAAAAATGTTTGTCCGAACAGGCTCTCGGGTCACATATCGAAACATGTTAGGGAAAATGCGAGTTCTGAGTAAAATGATTTTAGTTCAAGCGCGCATTTAAGTTAACAAATATTTCTTTATTATAATTTTTTAATTGTCGTGTTTTAATTAAGGTAACCAATAAATATTCTTATTAATTAATGTTTTTATGTTTTTATAAATATTCTTACAATACGTGTTTTAGTTAGGTTAACCAAGAATTAATTATTAAATAATGTATTTATGTTTCTATTGAAATTTCTATAATTTTCATATTTTTATTAATGTAAACAAAAATTAATTATTAGTTAATTTATTATCATTTTTTATACAATCCTATAAATTCGTACATTAAACTTTTAATTAAGGTCGCCAAAACATGTTTAAAGTTAATAAACAAGAAGTATGATCTATAAGTTTATGAGGTTAAGAGTGGATATGTAGCTATAAGGGAAGCAAATAACATTTGTCTTTTTAAATTTTGATGATTGTCTACAGATTAAAGAATAGACAAAGACACTTGGTATCAATGATCCCAAAACCAGACACTTTAAATCTTATTCACTAAGAGGTTATTTAAATGTTTGTTTTTTAGTTTTAGTTTTAACACTTTTTGACGTTTGTATCTTAATTTTTTCTTAATATTCATAAGATATTTAAACCTGATAAAATACGGAAATTGACCAATTGGCAACAAACTTTTAAAGTTTTCTATACTCTTCAATCTCAACAAACCTTTTCATTTTCTTAGACCAGGTGTAGTGGTCACGTTGTTGGCCAACGTTTTGTGAAAACGCGGGGGGTACACCGCCCCCCCTGCGTTATGTTGATTTTTTTTGTGCGTTTTAGATACAACGCGGATAATGTCAACAAAAAACAAGTGTATAACTTTGGAAACACCGCCCCCCTCCAAGTTATGGAGGCTTTATGACTACACTTGTTTTTTGTACAAAACCATAACTCTGACTGGGCGCCACGTGACGCATAACCCCTGGATGTGGAGCTTTACGACTACACATGGTCTTATATTTGACCTAAATTAATGTTTAAAATAAACACACCATTTATTATTTCAAAAATAATAAAACCTTTCATATTTTTTGAAAGTTGACTAATTAACCTATTTAATTTTAAAATTTTTATAATTATGTCGAAATTATCTATTACAATACAATTGTACTAAATATTTTTTTTGTACGCATAAATGTCAAGATTATTATATACAATTAAAAAAAAGAATTATATAATAAAATTAATTTTAAATAAGGTAATGATGTTAAAGAGTTTGAGACATAATTTACTGCAGATTGTAGTCACTTTAATAAAAGTTTAATTGCCTTCTATGTAATAACATATAACTTATGTTAACATTTCAAATGACGTGTGTTTGTTCGAAAATTTCATTATTTCCACCCGTGTCGTACACGGGTTAATAACCTAGTATCCATATATACAAAGTAGTCAGTCCAACCACAAAGTGTGAATACTAAATTGTGATTATATGTAGAACAGTTTATTATGGTAGAATAAACGTAGTAGTTTGAATTCAAATCAGGACATTATTAATTAGCATATTTTGAAATTTCCAAACAACACGCAATATAAGTTCCAAATACAGTTAATTTCATGACTTGGATAAATATCTTGCAAACGACAATATAATTTTAAACACATTAAATAAACCGTAAACGATTCTATATATGCAATAAGAAATTATATGAAACACACGGTTAACAGGCTATCAGCTTCTTTATCAACACTAAATTTGTAAATAAAGTTATGAATAAATTGATGGAAAACTAATAAAGTTATGAATCAATATGATGAACTCTTCTTACATGCCAAATAAAATAAAGTTATGAATCAATATAACGGCTGGCTCTCTTGCGGTCTTTAGAGGTAACAGGGGAAGACAATCTTTTAACTTTTCCAACTGTTGAAGGGTCCCTTTCAACCGCGTTCCTTTTCCATGTTGACATTGACCTCTGTCACTTCATACATGCGCTGATGCGCTTGAAAACCTCTTAGGCAGTTTTTCTGATGTCTTCGTTGATCCATCAACATTATTCACATTCTCTCTATGTGCAAGTATTTGTTTGTTCCTACCCTGTATAACATAAAGAAAGTTAAAAATTATTCTCTTTCACATATGCAAATCAATTTTAGCAGTACAAATCGACTAGTTTATGCAAATTCTACAAAATTGTCATGTACAAAAATCAAAATATGTAAACAGCAAAAGCCCAAACCTCATTTTTAACTTCCTTGGGCTCATTCACTGCACGATCGAACTTGTTACTAGACAAATAAGCAGCAATTGGATCATCGAAGCATCCGAATCCGAAGCAGCATGGAGCACAAACTCTCTCTTCGTACTCGAAATCCTAGTAATAAGCTAGCAGGGAAAAAGAACACGGTTGAAAGGGGCAGGAAAAGTTAAAAGATCGTCTTCTCATGTGCCCTCAAAAGATCGCAAGAGAGCCAGCCAATCATAGTGCCTTCAAGATTATCTTGAAGACACTATAATCTTCAAGGCACTATAATGGCCGGCTCTTGTAGTCTTGTATCCTCAGTGGAGAACAGAATGAAGAAATCATCATCATCATCATCGTACTCAGTAAATCCCACCAATAGCAAAGCTATGGTAGAGTCTGAGGAGGGTAAGATGTAGACAGTCTTACCTCTACCCTTTAGGAATAGAGAAACAGAAGAGTTAAATAAAATATATGAAGGAAGATAATTATGGGAAGTAATGATTGAGGAGCGTGAATATCAATTTGTGAAGGGAATTGCTAAAAGTAATGATTGATGTTTGTATTTTGATTACCATTTTGAGGAATAATAATTTCAACTAACTTTTAAATATGAATTTGATTGACAAGTTGCCCGCAATAAGTTTTGATGGTTCATATTTAGCTTGATTAATACCTTTTAACCTAAAAATGTTCATTTATATTTATTTGTGTTTGTTTACAGTATATGTTTATTTATGTTCGTTTATATATTGTTTAATTATGTTTATGAACTGTTCGTTTAAATTTTATATAAATGAAAATGAACGAACACGAACATGTTCATTTTTTAAATGAACAAACGTGTAAACAAATATATGTTTGATTCTGTGTTTTTTAAGTTAAATGTGTAGCCAATAATATCAAATGATATAATTGGCATATATCGTGTATTCAAAGGTAATTATTATTCATTTTTGCCTTGTTGGCTTCCCTTAGTTAGCTTCATAATTGTAGCCTTGTACTTCGTAACTGATTGGCTTCCCTTAGTTAGCTCCATAATTGTAGCCTTGTAACTGATTAGCTTCCCGTAGTTAGCTCCATAGTTGTAGCCTTGTAATTGATAACATTGTAGTATTTATAGTCATTGGAAAGAGAATGGACAAGGGAATTTATGTAACCTTACCAACTGCACCAGACAAGCATGCACTTGTTTGTGTTCGTTTACAGAATTATATGTAATAATAAGATAATTACTTTAGAAAGCAATTGGGAAATTAAGTGGAATGAAAAATACTGCAGCTCACTAATTACCAACACAAACAGATTAAACTACGATAAAGAGGCAGGTAAGCGGGCAACAAGTTACGTCACCCCTATTTTAAATGGCAAATCTGATTCTAGTGAAAACAATGTTATAGTGTTTCGACATCGATGAGTTACTATGCACAACCCGCTGAACCCTTTTTAGAAACATAGCAATATCGGGGGCAAGAGACCCAAATGTATCGAAATATAAATGAATGGATGCGTGTTGATTCTCGACATAAACTTTTTCATGCTTAGCACTTTTTCTGATTATGCCTTTAATACGGCCTACCTATAAACAAACCCGGTGTCCTTAAGAGCAACTCCAATGCGATGTTTAGTTCTGAGGTAGCATCGTTAAAAATTCTGAACTGAATAAATGCACATTGGAGGCGATGTTCAATTTAAAGCATATTCAAAAATGTTTATTAAAGCAAACATTATAAGTGGACCAATGTAATTAATTTCCACTTAAATTTTAAAACCAATTTTAATCCTTCACTTTAATTATTTTTCTTTTTGAATTAAAAAATATTCTTTTTGTTTGTTTTACATTTACGGTAAATTTTTTTAATACAAAAATAGTAATTTTTTTCTCAGTTTATTTTAAATAATATGAAATAAAAAATAAGATACTTTTAAAAGTATTTTTAAATAATATGAAATAAAATATAAGATACTTACAAAATTATTTTAGTTTATAGAAAGAAAATATAGAAGTATGTGATTAATTATGTGGAATATTATGGTGTTTAAAAGTGGATTAGTGTTCGAAGATAAATGAGAGTTTTTGGTGCTTAGAAATGTAGCGCGTTCAGTTTCTTTTTACTAATCCACTATTGTGGATGCTCTAAGCCCGACAAGAGGGACACTTCAGTAAGATTCACACAAGCATGCTTCTGTCCGTTCAAACACAAAAATGTCCGCTGGTTGGAGAGGAAACCCTTCCTTCACGCAGTGGCAGATCAAGAAATTTTTTCATAGGGGGCGGAAATTTTTAGGTTTTGTTTGTATATCGCTATATAATAATTTTTTGGTCGGTTTAAGTCAAGTCAAGTCAAGTCAAGTCAAGCTTGGTTATAAAGTAAACATATAAGCAATATAATAAAAATCTAGTGTATCTAAAGTTATTCTTTACGTGTTTTATTTTTTTAAATCCAGCCATAACCAATAATTTTAAAATCAGATTAGACATTGAAGCCGTACACGTTAATGGTTCAATTGTAACACCTTGATTTCACGTAAACATTGTCGCACCTATATGCATTAACCGTTAATGAAGCAAAATTAAGTAAACATTGGTGTAGACTGTAAATAAATGAAACTAGTTAAACTTTTAAGTTATTTGTGTTCAAAATAAATATGAAGAAAACATAGAGCATTCATTAGGAAAAAAAATGTAATTAATTCCCCAATCATTTTAGTATCCCTATGTTTGCATTCTACAGTTCACGATTCACATAAATGCCTTTGAAACAAAAACCGCCATCTCTAACCTATCTCGCCATCCTTCGTTTCCAATTTCTAGAAATGTTTGTCGATACTTGCAGCCTCGACAACTCGTACCGCAGATGTTCACACACATCCGGCGAGTTTACACATATCCAACTAGCTCAAGAGGGGCAGTTGCAAAATTTTATGGGGGGCGCTCGGGATTTTCAAACCTGTATAACACTCAGAAGAAAAAAATTAACGGGGGGCTGCCCACCCACGATTGGCTATAGGTCCACCCATGCCTTCACGTGTCATAGGAGCCCCTCTCTTTTTTCCCCCCTGAGATTCCTGCCCGTTTTAAACACTAAAATCTTTTCAAATCATCTTATTCACACATTCATCAATCACGCCTGCATCCCTTCACGATTCCAAATCCACAGCCGCTTGTTCTCATCTCGCCACTGCTCTCTCGCCGGCTCTGTTTTTACTCTCTGACCAGCCGATTTTAACCTGTGAAGTCCGACCGGATTCAGAAACGGTTCAATCAGCGGCTACGAGTGGTTGAACGGTGCTTCAACCCACCTTCAATTAGAGGTAAGTAAAGAGAATGTATTTGTTAAATTGATAAAAATAATATGTCATTATGTGTTTTTGTGAAACGATGTAACTATGTAGTTCATTTCTTAAAAAAATCTTAATTGATACTCTATTTTTTTATGCAAAGATAGTAGTAAGAATAAATCAATTAATTGTGCGAACATCTTTTAAACAACAGCATAGCGATTTTGAATCGTCTATCATAATATCAAAATTTTGATACAAGTACCTAACCATTAAGGGTATTTGGTTTGGCTCATTGGTAACTAAATCAAGTATATATTTTGATCGGGTCAGATTGCTTTAGATGGGGCTCGCTGATCGGGCATGCTAAAAATGACGACGCTATCATATATTAAATACCATAGAGAACATGTGATGTTAAAATATATGTTTTCAAGTATCGCTATCCAATTACATCCACAGGCCGCTCAAAGATGAAGGAGCCTATTGTTAATGGGACAAAGTCGTTTGCTAGATTACGTCATGGAATGGTATTATTTTAGCTATTTTTATGTTTATTATTATTATTATTTTATTTTTGGGATTTTATTTTCCTTACTATTTACTAACCATCAAAGGCAATTTATTGTCATCGAAGAATAATGTGTATACCCGACATGAGGAGAAATGTATATAAAAATTCGCATTCATAAAGATGGAAGTAATGTTGATGATAAAGATGCTCAATTGTGGTAATGCATTTTTAATGTTTATATATCATGGGTACATTTAATTTTTTTATTACCTGTTTTATTATGCATTTAGGTTTCATTAAAAGATATGGCAAATAAAGATATGGCAAATGACTTTACGAATGCACCCAGTGATCTAAATGATTTTACAAACGATGACTACCTAAAAGTTGGTTCGAAGAAAAGACGATGGGTTCGACTAGTTGGAAGGATGTGTTCGACCAGTTGGAAAGATGCCGGTCACCAAAAGCAATGGTGCTCTTTCGTTAGATTCACAAACTATCGATCAACTAAATAGTATAGTTGATACTTATATCACAAATTTTGTCTAACATTTGTAATATGTATTGAATTGAACTTATTAATAAATTTATGGTATTATGATTTTCACATTTACAATTTTATTGAATTTTATTTTATATTGTAAATCAGATGAATTTTGTGGCAAATTACGTACCACTAAAAATAATACATATATTTAAATAGACAGTTTTTACTGACCAAAATTTGTGTCACAAAAGTTTTTCTATATATTGGCAAAAAATAAGTGCCACTAAAACTAATACAAGTATACAACTAAGAATAAATTTTAAAGGCACAAAAGTCTTTTTTTAATTGTGGCAAAAAAAAAGAGTGCTACTAAAAGCCTAAAAACTTTGTGCGGCAGATCGAAAAAGTGCTATTTAAAGGCTTTAGCGTCGTCGCTTCTAGTGACATTTTTTTGTGTGCCGCACATTCATATAAGAGCATTTAGTGACACTTTTTTGTTTTGCACTATTTTTATGTCACTAAATTACATTTTTTAAGTGTTTATATATTTAAATTAAATCAGATAAAATAACTCCCTACTAATTGCAATTGACAAAATACTAGTCCATTTTAAACCTGGATTTTCACTTCCGATTATACCTTTTATAATATACATTATTACCCAATTAACCATGGATCCCACACTTTCAAGCACTAACCCATTCTAAAGATTGGTAAGGATTCATCCAAATATGCTTTTAATGAACTAGCCTATGCTTATAAAATTCTCCATAGTTCTCACACAGATCATTTTAATAATGCACAATTGGCCCATCTTTTGATATGCATTTTTTTTTCTTTTAGTGTACACCTCGGGCTCTTTTATAGTGATTTGTACCTTAGCAAGCGTGAACCCATTATGCGTCCATAGCAACAAGGCGACGCGCTCCTTTTCCAGTCTCTGCAACGCAGAATAAAGGAAAAGGGAAACAAATAGAGTATATTTTTTATAAACACAAATAGAGTATATCTTTTCCGTTTGAGCATTACAAAAATGTGTGCCTCTATAACTAATCAATTCTCTTGGTACTCCAAAATTAGTGAACAACTTTGTAAAAATTTAATTACTTCATTAGTTGGAAACACTTGTGCTTCTACCCATTTGGATATATAATCTACTGCTACTATAATATGTTTGTTTCCATGTGACATGGAAACGGTCCATGAAATCCAATCCTCACACATCAAAGATTTCACAAATTTGGATCCTTGTCTCTGGCATTTCATTCCTTCTTGAAATGTTGCCACTTTTTTGACATGTGTCACATCTTTTTACGAATTCGTCTACATCTTTGAACAACGTGGGCTAGTATAGAATCCGCTATCCAACACTTCTCTAGCGGTATTATGTGCAGCATTACACGTTTGTTCTTCTCATTGAACGCGAAGTGAAAATACAACTCGAGAGTGATATTAATCGATGCTAAGTGTTACAACAAGAATAGTTGCAGTGAGTTGTGTGTGTTCTAAGTTGATAGTATCGTCTCTTAAAACCTAAAAAAATGACAATACATCTTCTGCATGTTCTCCTCAACTTCATTTCCGCATCTTTAGGTCTCACTCAGTTGTAACGAATTACCTGTAAAGAATACTACAACCTGTCAAAAAGAATAGTGCAGGAGGAGATTAATGACACTGTATATTGATGAAAATATGAATTGAAAAAGAAACTGTATATTGCTGAAAATATGAATTGAAAAAGAAACTGTATAAGTGAAACTGTATAAATTTATAAGATGTTTTAATTGAAATCATAATCTTATGAATTAAACAAGGGCAAGGCTAAACGTACCCCCTCACTTGTTAACCATGCACCCCCCCTGAACTTTCATTTCCCTTTAACATTTGTAATTGACATTATAATCCCTCTTATTTTATTTATAATACTCTTAAAATATCAAATAAAAAACTATTAAGTTTTTATTTTTGTTTTACAATTTTTTTATATGTTTTTGTTATTGATTTTATTATTTTATTTCATTAAGATCGTATTAAAATTTTGTTTATTTTTTACATGTATTAAAAAGTTTTGTATGTTGTCTCTAGCTAGTTTTTTTATATAAAATGTATTCAAAATAATTTGATTTTTTTTGTTAGGTTTAGATACATGAGTTAATGTTACTTGAGAAAAGAGCCAAATTTGTTTATCAATTAAGTTATATGTTATTTAATCTTTTTATTTATAAAAACTAATATGGTATTTTATAAAAGAATGTAAACTCTCTTAATTTAAAAAGAACACTCTTCAAAAAGATTAAAAGAAGTATAGAAAAAAACACTTTTTAAAATAAGAAAACAATCTTTATTAGATAAGAAAAAAAAAACGTTTTTCTAAGTAAGAAAAACTATGTTTTTATTAAAGGCTTTTAAATATACATAAAAAGATAAATAAAAAAAATTGTTAAATAAAAAAAGAATAAAAATGCTTTTATAAAAATAATAATGATAATAAAAGATAACAAAATGACAAAAAAACAACAAAAAGATCTAAATCGTATTAATGTAAAACCTAAGGAATGAGGTATGTTTAGTAAAAATGGATGTGGTGGGGTACGTTTAGCAGCAGCCATTAAACAATCTTCAATTAATGGGTAACAAACATTTATAATTCTAGATTAAGATATTTACAATCTTCCATTAATTTCTATATTAAGGTTTTGACCTTTGAAATTTACAAATATCTAAATTAAGCTATTTTCACTTGCCAAATTCCATCGAGTGGCATGATATGAGTGAAGTTATTGAATTATAATTTTTTGACTTGTGTTGTTGTCGAAGACTTGAAGTCCCCATGCTTACTATTCCTTCTTTTAATTGTTTTTTTTCAATTATACAAGAATATTCAAATCGTAGAGACCGAGTTGCATGAAATTCTTTTGGGTTATTGAAACTTTTCTGTATATTATTATCTTTTGGGTTTTCATGAAATTCATATTATATTTTATATACTATTTTTTGTGTTCTGGAAACTAAAAATAAAAAATAGAATAGAATCAAATGGTGCGGTCACAAAAAAAGCATCATTTGGGCGCAGGAGGTTCATATTTAGAGGTTCAAAATAAGCAGCAGTTCATATTTGGATGAAATAGAAGGTGCGGTCCTCTATTGAATAGGCAGAAGATGCGGTTCCATTTTAACAAATGGTGCGATGGTATAAGGTGCGGTCGTTGACCCGCACCTTGTGGGAAAATTGACCGCATCTTTAAGCCACATTTGTACTAGTGTTGAATAACATGAAAAATGACAGGTAGAGACCGAGTTGAATAACATGAACAATGTAAAGCACCTTGGTTTAGAATGGCATGTCTTGAATTCAAGTCTAGTCTTGCACGTAAGATGGATTAAAAATTAAAAGAAATTTACTATAAAAAATTAAAAGAAATTCACCTTTAAAAAACACATGAAAAACAATCCAATGACACTCTTTTTAACGATCAACGTCGTCTAAAAGAATCACTTCAATCTCACCAATAAATCCTACAACATTCAAAATCTTCTTCAGTCTGCTTAGAACTTGTAGCATGAATCAAATTCTGTATGTTATTGTAAAAAATGGTAATCCGATCTTTAACCTTTTACTACTTCACAAAATACAAGATTACAGCGGAAGACTTTAACAGAAACTTTACATCTATCACCAACACAGTGATATTAATCTCTCAACTTTCAATCTAACAGACTAAAGATTCAATCAAGATAATGAATTCTAACCCTAGATTACAAGACTTATCAGCGATAAACTAGAACACTTTCTCTCTCTTTGGTGAATGAATCATTTATTGTCACACCCCGACCAAAGGCGGCGGAACATGTCGGGGTGCAACAGATTGCCCAAATACACCAGGCACTATTAAAGTGACAATATTTAATCAACTCATTTATTTCATAAATCAATAAACAACACATCTTGTTCATACAAACAAATTGAATACAAGTAAACAAATATATTGTTTATTTTACTAATATTCTAATAGTCTTGATAACGTTTCTCGTCAAGTCCTCGAGTCAACAAAAGTCAAACCTGTAACATTGCATAAAATAAAGTTTGTCAGCACAAAGGTTGGTGAGCAACTTCATAGTTTTTGAACAAGTATGTATATAATAAGAAAAAGCCACAACTTGTATACGAAACAATAAATAATAGCAATAATTTGGATAAATTGATAAAATCGCTAATAGAATTACGTTAGCGACACCTAGCTATAAGGGGATGCCAAATAGTCTAGGATTTTATAGTTATCGTTAATTGCATTACGTTAACGACACCTTGCTATAAGGGGATGCCATATAGTCTAGGATTTTATAGTTCCACCAACCAAAAGCGATAAAGACATAGGCTTATAATCATAGAACACCAAATCGAGCCTTTATTTAAGTAAAGTATACAAATAAGTTTGTGGTTTAAAACTCAAGTATATAAAACATTTAGTTTGAATAAGTATGCTATATCACCCCCAAAACGAAAGATGGAAAACGGGGTATGAAAAGTACTCACGTTCAAGTAATAAACTTGATCGGTAAAATGACGAGTAACCGGAAGGATGGGGTTGATCGAGCAAGGTCTAGGTGAAAGGAAAACTTGAATATGCAAGGTTGTCTAAGAAATCTTTAAATAAAATAAATGAAAATAAATGCAAACAATTTAAAGTTTAAGGTTTAAAAATGTAAATATTTAAGAACTTATAATAATAACCCTTTAAAAATGTAAGTTTGCTCGAAATCGAGTTAAAGTATCTAACCTCAATATTTACTCAACATGTGTTAAGTAATAAGGTGGGTAAAATGCAAGAATGTAAGTCCCTTTTGAATAAAGATACTAAAACGGGTTGTAGCGAGTGTTTCGGGTTGTTGGTTCGGGTCTTGATAATTGGTCAAAACCCAAAGTCAACTTTCCAAAATAATGAATGTTATGAGATAACTCAATAAAACTTAATAAGACTTAACCAAGTATGTAGATCTATTGTTTTAGAAATAATAACGTACGTTAAGCGAGTGTTCAGTTTTGTCGGTCCAAACTTTGTTATGAGATCAAGTTGGATCCAACATTTCCAAGTACTTAAGAAAATAATTAAATTCAGTTTGTAAACTATTTTTGAAGAAATATGCAAGTCTTGATAGCTAAAAACACACTTGTGTGTCTTAAGCGAGTGAAAATCGGTTTAGTTCGGTTTGGTTCGGTTTCCATCTCACAATAAGTTCATAGATGGTTTCCACATGTCCAATATCAAAGAACTTGTATAATAATTTATAAATGATTAAACTTAAGTTTTATAACCCAAAAGTTAACAATAAAGTCTTTTAAACGAAAGTTCGGTTTAGTTCGGTTTCCATCTCACAATAAGTTCATAGATGGTTTCCACATGTCCAAATATCCAAGAACTTGTATAATAGTGTACAAATGAAAATACTTAAGTTTTATACAACCAAAAAGTTAACAATAAAGTCTTTAAACAAAAGTTCGGTTTACGGTTCGGATCTAGTTTCGGGTAAGACCGAGTTTAGAATCTACTAACCCATAACCATGGAACTCATAAAAACATGGTTTTATAAACTGAGATCTAACATTAAACATGTTTAAACAAGTATTTAACAAAAACTAGTAAGCAAAGTTCGGTTTACGGTTTAGAGTTATTTACGGTTAAACCGAAGCATAAACCCTCAAACCCATAACCATGGAATTTGTAAATAAACTAAAATGAGCAGAAGTTAAGCATGGTTAGTAAGCAATAATAAAGTTAGATTGTTAGGCGCGGAAAATATATAACAAGGACCATGTAAGTCCTCCATGAAGCCTTGCCTTACAAGGTCCGAAACCTCACCGATCGGAACCGAAGAAGTAACTACCAAAGGTAACAAGGGGTGTATATTATATATGTGTTGTACAACCATAAACAAGTGTTAATAAGACAACATAAGTTAATGAGAATGAAAGATTAAACTCAGTTTGACTTTTGGAAGTCAAACATTCAAGAACACTAAGAAAATAACATTAAGATCTTTGTATTTGGGAGAGATTTTGGATTTGTAGCAGGGGAAAATTAAGGGAAATGGTGGTGTATATATAGGGTAATGTTGGTGGTCAAATATGGGTGTGAAACACAAGAGTTTGCATGAAAAATGGATCAAAACAAGACACAAACAAACAAAATCCGTAGTTGCAGACCAGATGGTCATCGCGCCACGCGATGGGGCTTGGCCACCCCATCACGCCACGCTATGGGCTGGTCACCAGATTTTCCAAACTTTCAAAAATGGCAGATTTGGTCCCCGAAGTTCGTTTTAAGTGATTTTTACACGATTTAAGGACCGAAAAGGATGTTTTCAAGACCCAACAAGTGTAAAATAATATTGTAACATAAAATCCAACATTTTTAATATATCTAGGGTTTCGGTTTATAAAACGGGTCAGTTTACATAATAAACAAATACGAAACGAAAATAAGATTGTCCCGAAATTGACGAATGTCACATTTATTGTTGTGTGTTGTTATAACAACCAGTTTATATAGACTCTGACTTAACAAAATCAACGGCCCAATGACACGTGAGGCTTGAGTTTGCTAAATAGTCATTATGACTCCTGTCCAGACAAGCCCAACAACAACAGCCTTCAAGCCCAATAACTCAAGATAACAGCCTTCAAGCCCAATAACTCCAAATGTGTCCTATATCCAGCCACAAGCACAAAAAACAAATAACAAAAAATTAGAAATATTAAACATGTTACAAAATAGCATATTGAATTGAAACAAAAAGAAATTACCACTGAAGCATAATCTCCAAGTCGTTATTTCAACCCACCCCCCATCCAATCAATAGCCAAACATGTGATGCATTTGTTGCACTTTACACATCTCATGATGTTGCTTTATAAACAATCCTTTGTAAACACATCAGCCTTTTGAAATTTCGACTGTATGTTCACAGTTTTAATATATCCTTTTGTAATCACGTCTCTTAAAAAGAAAAGATCCAATTCAAAATGTTTGGTTCCATCATGAAACACAAGATTAGCTTCAATAGATATAGCAGTTTTACTATCACAATATAAACTAACTATTTTCTATCAATCATCAAATATTATTTCCTTTTGTAAGCCTCAGTATACCGCCCATTCTTTGCCTTGGAATTAGTTTTTTCCTTTGATAGCTTTTTGTACTTTCTATTTATTTCATCTTTGTATCATTGTCTTATGGAATGAAAATCAATGAAAACCTTTGCACCATCAAAGTTTAGATGGTATCAAAGCAGCGATCACTCACAATAAAATCATAATCTCATAGTCGACCATGGTAGGAAGAAAGGAAGATGCAACACCTATGTCATTCATGTCCGGCAGAAAGAACAACGATGCTGATTGGGTGGTGGATTTCGGTTCTACCAAACACATTACCCATAACAGCGACATCCTTAAAAACATATTCCAAAACCGTTTCGAAGCCCCTGTTGTCATCCCTAACGGGGACGTCATACCTGTTAAAGGAAGGGGTGAATGCACCTTAATAGGAGGGGCAAAGATTAAAAATGTGTTACATATACCAAAGTTGACTTGCAATCTCTTATCAGTTAGCCGGTTGACCAATGATTTACAGTCGGCTATAACGTTTTTTCCTGATTTTTGTGTAATGCAAAAGCTAAACACGAGAAACTTGATTGGCACGGGTGAGTGTAGAAGAGGTTTGTACCGGATGCGGTTAATTGACAACAAAAGAAAGGCCATGATGACATCCGGAGATACATGGCACAAAAGGTTGGGACATGCTTCCGTTGACAAGCTAACTCATATTGACTTCCCTGGTAAATCTTCTTTCAATAAATTGTGTGATTCTTGTTCAAAAGCAAAATACACTCGCCTTCCTTTTCAAGACAGTAATACTAAAACAGAAGAGTGTTTTGAATTGTTACATTGTGATATTTGGGGAAAATATCGCACACCCTCATTTACGGGTGCGAGTTATTTTTTGACAATAGTCGATGATTTTCGTAGGGGCGGTTGGGTTTTCTTACTAAAACATAAGCATGAAGCAATCCAATGCCTAATCTCCTTTTGCAAGTTGATAAACACACAATTTGGAAAATTAGTGAAATGCATTAGATGTGACAATGGTGGTGAATTCACATCTAATGATATGCTCAAATTTTACAATGAACAAGGAATGATACTTGAAACAACTTGTCCTCATACTCCACAACAAAACGGGTTTGTTGTGGAGTATACACCTGGAACGAAGGGGTAAAAATTTATGACATTGATGGCAAAAAAATAGTAACTTCTCGAGATGTCAAATTTCATGAAGACCATTTCCCCTTTAGAAAAATAGTAGTCAACCCAGAGGAACTAAATCAAATGGAAACACCTTTTTGGCATTACATTTGATGAAGAGCAGAGACCAAATAAAACTACTAAAACTCCAATTGTGGATGAAGAAATAACCGAAATACAAGACCCAAGTGAAAACATCAATGTTGGTGAAACACCTTCTAACAAAAGCCCAAGTGTGGAGGTGGCAAGCCCACTGACACAACACATGAATGAAAACGAGATTGAAACATCTCACCGATTTCTGCCAAATCAAGACAATCATGATGTATTTCCCCAAGTTGAAGTTGCTGAGCATGTCCGAGCGAAAAGAAACAAAAGTCAACCAAAGTACTTAGATGATTTTATTGTTAAGCTTACCCCACCGGTCGACCATGCATGCACTTCACCAAATTCCTCAACTGTACACCCTTTAACTAACTTTGTCTCTTATACAAAATTTTCTAAATCACACAAAGCTTTCTTAGCGGCCATTGATTCCAATGATGAGCCCAAGCATTTTCACCAAGCAATTAAAGATGTGAAGTGGAAAGAAGCCATGAAAAAGGAAATTCGTGCCCTCGAAGAAAATGGCACATGGACCCTCCAAGAACTACCTGAAGGAAAACATGTCATTGACTCCAAATGGGTCTATAAAGTAAAGTACAAACCAAATGGTGAAGTTGAAAGATACAAGGCGCGTCTAGTGGCAAAGGGTTTCCAAAAATGGAAGGTGTTGATTACCATGACACTTTTGCCCCTGTGGCAAAGCTAGTAACTGTTAGAACCCTTTTGGCAATGGCAGTGAAAAGAGACTGGGTCATTCACCAACTCGATGTGAATAATGCATTTTTGCACGGAGATTTAAACGAAGAAGTGTATATGAAGATCCCACAAGGTTTTGCTAAAGAGAAAGAAACAAGAGTTTGCAGGTTAAAGAAATCTCTTTATGGTTTAAAGCAAGCGTCAAGGAATTGGTACCAAAAATTCACCAATGTCTTGCTTGACCTCGGCTTCAAACAATTTAAGGCCGATCATTCACTCTTTACACAACGAGAAGGAAAAGATTTTGTGGCTGCCCTTATATACGTGGACGATGTCATAGTGGTTGGAAACAATCCTGTCAAGATTCAAAGCCTAAAGAGTGGTCTTGACAAGCATTTTAGCATAAAAGACCTTGGAAACTTAAAGTATTTCCTTGGCATTGAAGCTGCGCGTACTCGTGAAGGTTTGGTACTAAGTCAAAGAAAATACACTTTGGATATTCTCGACGACTGCGGGTTACAAGGATGTAGACCGAGTTCATTCCCTATTGAACAAAATCACAAATTAGATAAAAGTGAAGATGCGCCAAAGGAAGATGCTAACCGTTATCGTCGCATAATAGGCAGAATGCTTTACTTGCAAGCCACTCGGCCTGACATAGCTTACGCTGTGAACATTTTAAGCCAATTCGTTGCTGACCCAAGAGAGACCCACATGGATGCTGTACATCGCATTTTACGATACTGTCACACCCTCAAAATCCACTAACGGAGTTTTTCCGTCAGAGGGTGTGAACTAACAGGATCGGAATCATTAGTTATAATCAAACCATAAAACAAGGTTTCAAAACCATGAAAACGTTTACGAGTAATTAAATGCGGAAGCGTAAAAACCATAGAAACCAATGTTGCGTCACGCATGACGACTTAAAACCCAATGATAACAGTTTAAAATAAGTTTGCATTATTAAAAGTGTTTCAAGCAATGCATGATCCTAAACCGCGCGCCGTCTCGGCTACCTGAGAATAACATACTAAAAGTGTCAACACAAGGTTGGTGAGTTCACAGTTTATATAAAAATAAAGCGTTTAGCGTTTGCGTTAAGCGTTTTGCGTTACAGCTTTTTGCGTTACAGCGTTTTGCGTTACCAGATAGTGTTATGTCAATTATATATCTATAGGTAGCTAGCCTATAAAACAAGTATCACTACACCGAAGCTGACTGTTTATCATTTGCCTTGCCACCAGGTCTATCCCGACCATGGTATGTGTTTAGCCAAGATTACACTCACTCGACCTCCAGTCGAGTTTAGCGTTGGGTGGGGTTTGTCAAACCCAGTAGTACTACTCAACAATGACTCGCTATTATCCAATATTAAACGGTTCGATGTGAATGAAGGACTTTAGTTATTGCGTTTTCCACTTAGTCTTTACAAGTGATATATAATCTATATTAACAAAATCTTAAATGTGTTTTCGGAGTATGTTATCTCCCCCAATTGAAAAGCGTTTGAAAACAGTTTAAAAAGGGGAAAGTGAAACTCACTGTTTGCGAAGTATTCCCAAAATAATTCACCAAGCTGCGCGTCACAGAAAAACTCTCTCTAGCGTTCTAAAACAACAAAGAGATTTTTCTAAGTGTCGGAAATTTAGCGAGTCTCTAGACCGGCACATAATACCTATGCACACAACATGTTTCGTGTTTACTCTTGTGAATCGTGTGTGACTTGAACAAGTGTATTTGTGATACGTTACATGTGTGAGCAATTATTTACATGTCATGTATTTATAATGTACATCACTAGCAATTACTCCCCGTAAGGGCAATTTGGTCAACACATAACAATTAACTAGCCATTATTCCCCATGAGGGCAATTTGGTCAAATCATAACAATTATATAGCAAGTATCATGTTTCATGCATTTTCACAAAACTCAGCAGCTAGTTTCACCGAGACAGAAATTCTACTTGAAAGATTGTACTATTACACCGATCATAGCATCTCAATTAATTCATCAAAAATCATCACAAAAGCATACATGTATTAGGTTTCCAGAACATGTTTTATTTTATTTTTATTCCACATAGGTTTCTCACAATCATCAAATCATTACAGCAAACTCATAACAGTCAAATTCATGCACAACAGAATTTTATTTGCAATTCCTGTTAAACGAAAAATCCAATAAATGCAAGACCACTTGGGTTAGGTTCCTAACTCAACAAGTCAACTTCCAGAAGTGGAACCAACCCATTTGGCTTTGTAGTTCATGAGATATAATATTTACAAAACAACCTAACAGCAGGTCTAACAGCTCAGCTTTGCACAACGTTTTTGTAAAATCATAAAAGTTAACTTTTCCACGTCCAAAAATTGCAAATTTATATTCTTTAGAAACTAGACTCAACCTAGTTTACTGTAGTATCAATAATCTAAACCAATTTTCACATTTACACTTCGTTACAGTCAATTAAACATCAATAACACAATCTGTCCAGAAACTGTTTGCATCCAAACTCAACATATTAACTATCTATGGACCATCATGCATTCATATAACACTCTAGACTCCATAATCACTATCCATGCACATCAATTACACATTACATACATGATTAGGGTTTTTGTTTGAACTCAAATCAAAGACATAACAATTAACATGTAACAATATTCATTCTAGTTATCAAATCAACAACAATCATATTAGTTACATACACACATGAAATCGGCCATCTAGGGTTTTCAATTAACCCATTAAACATCAAAATCAAGTATAAAGGATGCATAGGATAGTCGTTTATTACCTTCCTAGCACCTTAATCTTCGATCAAAAGTTGAAATTGATGGTTGTATGTGTGTGTATAGGTGACGGCAGCCAAGGAGCCAAGGGGAAGGCCGATCGGGATTTAGGGAGAAGAGAAAATAATAGTTAGGGTTTATTATTATTAGTATTTATAATAATACTATGTTACACTTTGGCCCCTCCACTTCTAAGTATTACTTAACTAGCTTAAACTAACTTGTTTACATCTTGAGTTAACGTTTATAACCATGTTATCACATAACACATAAGTCTAACACATAATTATCACATAATTACTGTTTTGACGTTTTTCGTTTATTCACCAATCGTTTGCGTCAACTCGTTTGCGTTTCGGTGCAATTCCCGAAAGACTACACATGTAGTAAGTGTTAAGCGTCATTTAAACCCTAGTTTAAATGTAATGAGGTGTGCGTTATAGATTCAGTGATCTTAAGTTTGAATTGACGGAGTTGAGTTAACGGAGTTAACCTGAAATTGACGATTGTCACAGATACCTCAAAGCCACACCAGGACAAGGTGTCCTTTTCCCACGAGAGGGAGGATGCAATCTTACTGCTTATTGTGATTCGGATTGGCTCGGATGTCCCTACACCAGCAAATCTCGCACAGGTTACTTACTTCTCTTGGTGGGAGCGCCAATATCTTGGAAGACAAAGAAACAATCGGTAGTTTCTCGTTCATACCAGCAGAAGCCGAGTACCGTTCAATGGCTTCGACAGTAAATGAGGTTCTGTGGGTTAGATGGCTCTTAAAATATTTGGACATTTTTTTTGATGGTCTACTTTGTTGTCTTTGTGACAACCAGGCAACTCGTAATATCGCCAACAACCTAGTTTTTCATGAAAGAACAAAACATGTTGAAATGGATTTTTATTTCGTTCGCGACGAGTAGACTCTAAAGAAATTCAGCCAATGTGTATCGACACTAAAATGCAGATCGCGGACCTTCTAACTAAAGGCTTAGGGGCCAACAGCTTCGATTTCTACTTGACAAGTTGGGTGTTAGAGATCTACACACTCCAACTTGAGGGGGAATATATTGAAATAAAACATTCTATAAATCATCAAATATTATTTCATTTGTAAGCCTTAGTATACTGCCCATTCGTTGCCTTGGAATTAGTTTTTTCTTTTGATAGCTTTTTGTACTTTCTATTTATTTCATCTCTGTATCATTGTCTTATGGAATGAAAATCAATGAAAACCTTTGCACCATCAAAGTTTAGACTAACTGGAAAACATATTTTAATATTTAATTCAATCAACAAATTGATAATCCAAATAACTTCACAAGTTACATAACACATAGCCCTGTATTCTGCTTCAGCAGATGATCTAGACACAGTAGACTATTTCTTACTTTTCCAAGAAATCAATGAGTTTCCAAGAAACACACAATATCCAGTTATAGATTTACCGGTTTCTAAACATTTAGCTCAGTCAGAATCAGAACATACCTTTAATCCCAATTCACTACTCTTGCTAAATAAGATTCCTTTTCCAGAAAAACCTTTCAAATATCTAAGCAACCTCATAGCAATTTGTTAGTGTGAATTAAAAGGACAATGCATATATTGACTTATGCACAGTATATGCAATATCAGGTCTAGTATGTGACAAATAAAATCAGTTTACCAACAAGTTTTTGATAACCACCAATATTTCTTAAAACAAAATCATTTTGTTTATTTTTTTACTTTGAAACAAAACATTTAACAAATGTCTATGCTTCCTTTCAATAATTCCATTTTGT
This sequence comes from Bidens hawaiensis, assembly GCF_021521415.1. NCBI lineage: Eukaryota > Viridiplantae > Streptophyta > Magnoliopsida > Asterales > Asteraceae > Bidens > Bidens hawaiensis. Next base: position 148,297 of record NW_027494518.1, on the reverse strand, counting down.
TGAGGAGTATAAGCACATGTAGTCTGGTGAATAATACATTTATTAACACAAAAATCATTCATTTGGTTATTGAAAAATTCAGTCCCATTATCACTTCTAAAAAGTTTTACAACTTTATTGAATTGAGTTTTAGGCATGTACACAAAAGTTTTGACATGATAGAAAATTTCAGTTTTATGTTTCATTGAAAACACCCATACTACCCTTGAGTAAAATAGGGGAGTGATTACTCACCTGATGAGATGAACAAAAGATCAATGGAGTAATCATCAACTATAGTGAGAAAAAATCTAAACCCTTCTCTGCTTTGGATTCTATAGGACCCCAAGCATCTAGATGAACTAATTCCCCTAACCATTTAGTCTGATGATAACTAAAGGAAAGGTTCCCTATGCTGTTTTGCTTTGTGACATACTTCAAAAAGAGTGTTATTGTCAATTTTAGTCAACTTCAAAGAATCTTTTAAGACATTCAGCATTCAACACTATATCTGAAGGATGTCCTAATCTAGCATGCCATAAATCAACATTACTGCTACTACTAAAACACACCTTATCAGGTAGTGAAGAATCACCACAAAAGTATAATCCATCAAGTTGACTACCAGTCACCAGTACTTTCTTGGTTACACAATCCTGAATATAACAATTGTTTTCATCAAATAACACGATCAATTTACTATCTTTTGCAAGTTTATGAACAGACATTAAATTCACATAATAATCTGGAACAACAAAAACATCATACAATGTTACACAATTACTCAATTTTATGTTACCAATCTTTGTTACAATAACACTGGTACCATTAGGGTGTATTACTCTTATATTGAGATCAGACACATCAACCTGATTTATCAAACTCTTATCAGTCATAACCATGTGTTGGTTTGCTCCTAAGTCAACAACTCATCCAAGGTTTGACTCATGATTGCTTTTAGTAGAAAAACAAAATACTGGTTTTTTTATAACTAAATGAATAAAACCATGGACTAGCAATACCGGACACATTACAGCTTTGTGTACTGACAGAAATGTTTTCATTCAAAAGACTTAACAACTTAGAGACTTGATCGGGTGTAAGCTCATTAACATAATAGCTACTTAAGGTACCTGAATTATTACTAACAGTGTTGTTACTAGAAACAACCTTTCTTCCTGTGTTATTTCTATGTTTCATCCATGCAGGATAACCAATAATTTCAAAACATTTATCCACATTATGACCCATTTTGTTACAGTGAGAACACTTAACAGCTTGATTAGGATTTCTTACAGTGTTCCTTTTATTGTCAAAAGCTTGATTTGACTTGGATACAAACCCAACACTTTGAGTTTGACCATTTAAAGAACCACTGTTAGAATTCCTATGAGATTCTTCTCTAGATACAATAGCAAAAGCATCCTTGACAGTAGGAAACTCTTCTGTTAACAGTAAACTTGTTCTAACAGCCTCATAACTACTGTCAAGGCTCATTAAGAATTGAATCAATTTTATCATATGATTAAAATCATTAAACTCTTTTGAAGCCTCACAATTGCACTGAGGCAATTGCAAAATTTGATCTAATTGTTTTCACATTATGTTTAATTTGTGATAATATTCTGACACATCAAGATTATTTTGAGTAAACATATTGATTTTTTTATACAAGTTAAAGACCACAGATCCATCAACTTTATCATATGTTTCTTTTGAATCATTCCAAACTTCATAGGCTAATCTAGAATAGACCTGCCCCAAATACAATTCCTCAGACACAAAACTTAACAACCATGTAAGCACAACTGAATTACACCTATCCCACTGTTTTGCATGTATCTCATCCGTGGTAGACCTAAGACAAGTACCATCTATAAATCCAATTTTATTTTTTACTTGTAATGCCAGGTTCATGGCATTAGTCCAAACTTTATAGTTTTCAATCCCTTTCAGTTTTATGCTAACAACAGTAAGACTACTAGAATCACTAGCATGCAAATACAGCGGATCACTAGCTTCTAGTTTACTAATCAAAGTATTATCATTATTATAAGTATCACCCATAATAACAAACAAATAGAAATCAACTTATCACAAGATATACACAGCTGAAATAGCACACAAACTTAGAATGCCTAATGCAGCATAACAACCAGGCCTTCAATCCTCTGGTATCAATACTAAAGATGCCTATAAATGCAAATAGAAAGAAAGAATTAGAAAGATCTGACCCGAGAGCGCCCAAGTTAAGGTACCTCCAAGCGTCAAGACTGTAACCTTCACTTAGGGTTATAGATCTTTGACAAAATACAGATCCAAGGACCACAAGTACCAGATGAATCAGAACACCACGATCTTAAGATGTAACAATACCCAACTATAGGGTTTCAATCTGACTATCACCGTAGAATCTCCAAGAAATCAAGAGCAATCAAGGCTCTGATACCATGTAAAAAATGGTAATCCAATCTTTAACCTTTTACTACTTCACAAAATACAAGATTACAGTGGAAGACTTTAACAGAAACTTTACATCTATCACCAACACAGTGATATTAATTTCTCAACTCTCAATCCAACAGACTAAAGATTCAATCAAGATAATGAATCTAACCTAGATTACAAGACTTATCAGAGATTACAGACTAGAACACTTTCTCTCTCTTTGGTAATTGGATCGTTTATTGTTATGTGTTGATATAATAAACAACCAATTTATATAGACTCTGACTTAACAAACTCAACGGCCCAATGACATGTGAGGCTCGATTTTGTTAAAGAGCCGCTATGACTCCAGTCTAGACAAACCCAACAGCAACAACCTTCAAGCCCAATAACTCCAGATAACAGCCTTCAAGCCCAATAACTCCATATGTGTCCAATATCCAGCCACAAGCACAAAAAACAAATAACAAACAATTAGAAATATTAAAAATGTTACAAAATAGCATATTGAATTGAAACAAAAAGAAATTACCACTGAAGCGTAATCTCCAAGTCGTTATTTCAACAGTTATTGTTATTACTTATTATTTATCTACCAACTAACTGTTTCTTGTTCAACCCTTGGACGTTACAATCATGATATAACAAACTTTTAGCACTTGGATCCTGACTAAATCGAGACCGCCTTCTCGAACACGGCAACAGTTTCGATACCGAAGAGTACTCAACAAGAGATCCAACTAATGGAACAGAAGATACTGTCTTCACCGAACTCACCGGACACAATACGTACAACTCTAATTTTGGCTTCAGGCGAAACACGCTCGTACTCTTCAATCACATCCGCAAGTTCCTTATCGGAAGAAACGGATACCAGCACGTCAAGATCTTCTGACGGTAACTTGCACTTCAAGGTAACTGAGAATCCACACGCTTTGTAGAATTTGACGATGAGTTCTAAGTATGAGACGGAGCTGTTAACGGAGAGGACTCTGGTATCTCTAGTCATTGCCCAACATAACTTAATTAATGTTTATTCCAAATCACTTAGTGTGTTTTGAGCATAAATTGTAATTGCGTGATCATATGGCAAATTTAATCATCTACACCTAGAAGTGGATTTAGCATATGTTGCTCAACTGTTGCTTCTACATGTTTGCGTTTAAATTTATTAAAATGTGTTTGACCACATTCCGTATTAGTTTATAAGGTTGTAACCTATGATGAAAGGTTTATAGATCATTCAAAACCAAAATCATGATTGGCCAATATGGTCAATCACTTAACTACATCACGTCTATTGTGGTTTAAATTGTTATTTTTCTACTTTTTTTTAATATTAAAATCACATTTCATGCTGTGAATTTCCGTCAAAATAAATCGTACGATGACTAGACCCGAACTCATCAATAATTGATGGTTATAACACGTTTACATGAAAATCCGCACAAATGCTCAACAACAAATACATCCGTAATCTTAGTTAGTTAGATTAGATGGTCAATAATATTAATCATAAAATATGTGTTCTAATATTCATATGAGATGTTTTCTAAGTTGTTGGATGCTAATTAATTGTTTAATTTATAGACATTATGAGACTTAGATACTTAGGTAGTGTTTAGTACGCATGAATAAGAGTTTGAATGAAATTGACCATTATGATGGACTGAAAAATATATTTGGTTGGTCAATGGAATAGAATCGTCCATTATCATGTCAATTTCATTCCCCCTAAAACACCTCATATTCATTACATCCACCATATTGTTTATTTTTTTTTCCATTCCATCCTTTTTTCGCACTATATCACCTCCACCACCCCCACACCACCACTACTCATTGTCCTCTTACCACCCACCATCACCCTGCCTCCACCGTCCGCCACCACCAACCACCTATTAGCGCCGCCCACCACTGCCACTACCAACCATCGCTCCCGGCCATCACTACCGCCCGCCACCCACCACTCACCACCACCACCCGCATCCGTCGTTTGCTACCATCACCACCCACCTTCACCGCCACCACCACCTACCAGCGCCGCCCACCACCCGCCACCACTAACCATCGCTCCCGGCCATCACTACGGCCTGAAACCGCCACCACCACCCACTAAGACCACCACCTGCCATCACCAACAATCGCTCCCGGCTCCCGCCCACCGACACCCAACACCACCATTACTGCTCGCCGCCCACCACCATCATCTCACTACCATTTTTATTTTATTCAGGCTTTTTCTAGTTTATCAAAAAATAAAAACTAATAAGTCATTTCATTCCCACATGGTAACTAAACATTTCAATTGAATGGTGAGGGTCCATTCCATTGCCTCGTTTATTCAATTCCCTCAGTCAATTTCTAAATTTACCCTTAAACGCATAACTAACATTAATAAACAATATTGATGGATCTAATTTACAAAGACATTATTGTCATTTGGTAAGTTAAAAAAATAATTATTCAATCTATCTTGAACTTTGATTTCTCTAACCATAACACTTTTAATGGGATTTTTGGTTTTACCTTTGTTACAACTTACTTTTTAATATCAAGTTTAATAAAGCTATATTGTTTGAATTTTAGCCTTTTTATTTGGATTGTTATATGTAATCTCTGTGAGCCACAAATTTATTTTCTAATAAGCTAAAAATTCACATATGCATTTTGATTAGATGGCTAGGACCTTTTCTGTTTGAAAATAATTTTGACTTTGACCATCTATTTCTTTAGCGGTCTCGCATCATTCATTTATATGGCTCAAAATCCTTATAAATTTTTCTTTTTCGTCTTTAATCATATATTTCTCTTGCCAATTGATACATCCAAATTTTGCTTCGATTTACTCTTTGTAGTTAATTTAGCTATTTTCACTTGTCAAAATCCATCTAGTGGCACAATATGGTAGTATCTTTAGGGGTGTTCACGGTCCGGTTTTCACGGTTTTAGGGTCAAACCGCAAACCAAACCGTTAGTAACGGTTTTTAGTTTTTGCAAACAATAACCAAACCGTAGAACATTTAAACCAAAACGAACCAAACCGTTACTAACGGTTTGGTTCCGGTTTGGTTTAACGGTTTGTACCTTTCGGGTTTCTTATACAAATGTTCGACATATGTAATGATATATTTATAGTATAGTTGTCAATAATTTGCAAATATCAAACATGTTTAAACACGATATGTTCACGGTCTAAGTTTAAACACAAGTTGTTCGAAACACACATCAAAATAATCATGTTAACAAACTTTAATATGCCAAAATACATCAAAAAGTTAACGGTTTGACTTAACACATTTTCTAATTCATTGCAAGTCTGCAGTTAACATATTTTATATACATTACTAGTTCTAATTTAACAAATGTATTCATATAATCTAAAATATTTTAAGAAATTAAACATAATTAAATTATAAAGTACGGTCCGGTTTTATACGGTTGGTTTTCGGTATAAACCGTAAACCAAACCGTTCGCCACGGTTTGAAATTTTTGAAACCGACCGACCGAAACGTAGAAAAAAAACAACCATGAAACCGAACCAATGACCGATTTGGGCGGTTTCACGGTTTTGAACCGAACCGTGAACACCCCCAAGTATCTTCTATTCTTCTGTCAGCGAGTTTAATTTTAACACTTTGATGGTGCTAAATTTGTAGATTCAAATTTAAGTAAATTTTTGGATTGTTTTCATTGAAACATACAAATCTAAAATTTTAGAAACATACTTTTAAGTTAAAATCAGTCATCTATGGTACCATATACGTTTTCAAAAGTACATATAAAATTGTCTTTATAATATAAAAAGTTTTTTAAATAAAGTGGTCCTAAATTTTTATTTATTTATTATTATTATTATTATTTATTTATTTATTTATTTATTTTGGTGTGTGGGGTGGGGTGGGGTGGGGTGGAGGCTTACTATTCCTTCTTTTAATTGTACTTTTTATAATTCAATCATAATATTCAAATTCTAGACCAATAGTAATATGAGACGGTGGCTCATTAGCAATTACAAAGCTTATAAACGCTTTGTTTTAGGAGTGAAAATCTTGAGTTCGAGTCAGATAAGAGCATTAAAAGAAATTCGTTGTTAAAAAAACATAAAAGAAAGTTTAGAGACACACGTCGAAACGATCTAAATCATTTAAAAGAATTAATTAAATCTCACTAATAAATCCTAACTCCACAATAAAATGATATGCAATCTTCACAATCTGATTAGAACTTGAATCTATCAATCAAATTCTCTATATAATTATTATTATTATTATTATTATTATTATTATTATTATTATTATCATCTACCACCTATCTGTAACCGTTTCTTGTTCACCCCTTCAACATTACAACCAAACCGCGAACACTCACGGCGCCATTGCCTTCCCGGACACGCAACCCGTTTCGAATCAGCCGAATACTCAACAAGCGATTCCACAGACGGAACAGGCGAAACCGACTTCACCGAACTCACCGGACACAAGACAACTCTAATCTTGGCATCAGGCGAAACACGCTCGTACTCTTCAATCACATCCGCAAGTTCCTCATCAGAAGACACAGACACCAGCACGTCAAGATCTTCAGACGGTAACTTGCACTTCACGGTAACTGAGAATCCACACGCTTCGTAGAATTTGATTATCAGTTCTGAGTATGAGATGGAACGGTTAACGGAGAGGACTCTGGTGTGGCCGCCGATGTAACGGAGTGTGGCGTCGGTGTGACGTGGCAGGATTTTGCCGTTGTAGCTGTATAGGAACTTGATGGTGGTTGTTGACGGTTTGTTAACGGAATCCGTTACTCGAGTCATGGTTAAGTCTTTGAGTGAGTTGTTGAGAGTTGAATACGGTAGATGAATTGTGGTGAATTTATAGGCGTAGGGTTTTTAGTGTTGGAATAGAATTGTTATATCATAACTTTAGTCCCTCATCTATGGTTAATATGTGGTTTTGGGCCGTAAGCTTTGTACATTAAAACTATTATAGATCGATTGTTTATTGTTAATTATTTTTTTTATTTATTACTAATAGCAGTCGTAATCGAATAACCAAATCACACCCGATTGAAGACGATTATGATTCGAGTTAGTTGTGCTCTTCTTTTGGATTGTTTTATCAAGCTATGTTGGTTTATTACTTGATTATTTGCTTATGAGCAAAGAATAAAATGTTGTTTTAATTTTAGCATTTTAGTTATTAATTTTTTTTTTGTTTTATAGGATACTTGAATCCCGATTAACCAAATCCGAAAAACCCGTGATAGATTCAGATTGGGTTTCGGGTCAAGATTTAAAACTTTGAAACCCAAAACCCAAAAAGCGAACACGAAGAGCACCCCTAAATCCAACCGTAAGTAAATTATAATTTGGTTTGTTTTATTTGAAAAAAAATAAAGTGAAATCTTAATCATGTTGGGTTTGTATTGCGATAATTAAGTAAATCTATTGACAAGTTTGTTTGTAAACTTAGGAAAGTAAAAGTTAGAATATCAAATTTCAAAAATTAACTATCGATTAATACTTTTGGGAGGTTTATTTTGATATTAATGAACACAACAATGCGACATAGTTTCAATCTTTCTAGTTGATACTTCAAATAAGGTGTAAATGAACTTAACTAGAATAAAAAAAATTGTACGTTCTTAGTGCATAGAATAGCGGTGTTACTAAATTGAGTTTCAAATAGTTAAATCGAGTCTTATACAAATTGAAATTATATTGTTTTTTAATAAAAATTGCACATATTTCTTCTTGTTATATTTATTATTATTATTATATTAAATTCGGGTGGATTCGAATTAGGATTTAGTTTAAAAATGTCTACCTTATTCAGAAAACCGTTGTAGAATGATAAAAGACTTTGAATAATTTATATGGTTATTATTGTCTTAGGTTTAGTAGTATCTATGCCAAACAACATGGCTAAACTTAAAACTCCAGGGATAAGAGTTGCATGTAATTTAACATCCCCGTTAATAGAACTAAATGATGGTTAAAAGTTGTAGATTGATAAATAGTTGAGGGTCTAGTTTATAGTTTACAAAAAAGACTCAATTCTCACACGCAAAATACGACTGAATACCACTTTTCACAATTTCCGGGAAATATACGAATTATTCGGATATTCATTTGTTTTTATACGCTCAAAAGACTTGTGAACAAAAATATGCGTTCCAAAAATAAAGAAACGGAATTATATTATGTTAAAATGGCATCAAATGTACCAAGCACCAAGTTCTTTTTATATTGTTTCGTCACGTTTTAATTTTTAAACAAGTGGCCATATTTTATTCACAAATGTAAATCATATATTTTTTATTCATCAAAGAGTAATGTTTAGATTAATATAGAAGTCAAACATACAATATGTATGCCGCTAGCTTTTTTCAATATTAATACTAGTTAGTATGAAAATGATACCCATAGATCATGTGGTTATAATATTATTATTCAGACTTGTTAGCAATACCCGACCCACCATATAGTTAGGGTTAGCCTCCACTATCCTCAACTTTTTGTCGAGAATATAAAAAAATTCTAGCATTTTTTTATATTTCACTACCCTTGAAAAAATATAATGTTATCCCTTCTTAATAGTCGATAAGGAGAAATATGCACCACTTGTGTTTTAATTTATATATTATTGTGTTTCTATTTTCATTTCGTTTAAATTGTATGATATATGACAACAAAAAATATTCTGAACGTTACCTTGAGATTTTGTTATAGATCCGTTATTGTTCATTAGACATGACTAAATAGCTCCATAATTTTAAGCATCAAGAAATAAAAAATATCAAATGCAAATAAAATAAACACGTGTTAGACTTGGTAATGTCATGTTATAATTTCGTTCTCATTTTAGTGTGAATCTAGAAAATCAAGTTCAACAATTAGGTAACACCATTCATTAATTTACAACGTTGCTATCCGTTATTGAATAAATGACTAGGACCTTTTCTTGTTAAATATCAATGTTTTTATAACAGGTTCGGACACCAAATTGATCGTCTTACTGGGTCAATGGTCGGACCGGTTGAACCGGTTAGACCAGATTTAACAATCGGATAACGTATTAGATAATATAGTATATAATAACCAAATAAAAACCAGACTGAAACCAAATCAAATGGAGGTCTTGGATAGCGGCTTACCTAAAATCAAGAAGGGCTTCGTTCTTGGTTAACGGATCCTTGACTGATGAATTTTTTATCAAAAGAGGAGTTAGGCAATGATACCCGTTATTTCTTTTTTTCAATCATCATCGAAATAGGTTTAAGTGCAATTCTGCAATAGCGCGAACAACATACACAAGGGTGTATATCATTTACAAGTACGGCGTGATCCAGGCTAATGTTCAAGCTCCAATGTTTAATATGATAAGAATTCCCATAGTACTGCCTCAGGTCTAAAACTAAAACTAAACTACAATAAAAGAAAACTGAATGGATGAGGGGCCGAACATAATATAAGCGAACATAAATTACTCTTATCGAATAAGAATCTAGGATACCGCCTTTTTTCCACTTTGGGTTTGTCCATCAGGGCAAATACGAACCTCACGAAACATTGAAAGCCAGTTTCAAGTTCTAAAACGAAACCAAACTGAGTACTTGAAACTGGCTTCCAATGTTTCGTGAGGTTCATGGCATAATCATACATTCAACACATAATACTACCAAAAACACCTTATTCTTATTCTTATAAACAAACAACAGATTATAACAAACACTCGCCCACAAGCAAATCCGCAACGATAAACAAATCCAAAAGGTTTTAAAAAACCATAAACAACTCAATGGTACCCAAACAAATGGAAACCAGAAGTTACAAAACATGTTCTTCCCAAGTCTTACCAAAACACATTACACCACTAACAACTCTAACACCACCACTAAATCTACAAATACCAAATGACATAATATCATAGAACCTTACTGCCTTGATTCTTTGCTCTCCAAATACTTTTTAAGCACATCCATAACCGACCCAAAATCCGCCTTCACATTAACCGGCGGGTTAGCCAACTTGCAAGCCATTTCCGGGATCGCTTTCGAGTGATAATCAATCTTCGACTGAGTAAACTTCAACCCGTGCGCAGTACTAACCACAACCGTCCTATCAGTCGGCTTGATCACACCGCTGTTTCTAAGCTTAACCAACGCGGTCAATGCCACGCCCGTATGCGGACAAATAAACATCCCGGTCGCATCCGCTTGCGCCATCGCGTCCATCAACTCCTCCTCGGTAGCCTCCTCCACAATCCCATCCGAATTCTTGAGCGCATACACCGCCCGATCTATAGAAACCGGGTCACCAATCTGTATAGCCGACGCAAAAGTCGTCTTCGCCTTAACCGGACTAAAATCCGACCATCCGGATTTAAAATGCAAGTAGAGCGGATTCGCATTCGCAGCCTGCGCACACACGAGCCTCGGAATCCTATCAACCAACCCCAACTCTTTACACATATGAAACCCTTTATAAAACGCGTAAATATTCCCCAAATTACCCCCGGGAACAATAACCCAATCCGGCACCTCCCAGTCAAACTGCTGCAAGATCTCGATCGCAGCAGTCTTTTGCCCCTCTAACCTCAAACTATTCAACGAATTCGCTAAATAAATCGGTAACTCAGACGTAACCTCCCTAACCAACTGCATACACCCATCGAAATCCGTATCAAGACTCAACACAAACGCCCCATTCGCAATCGGCTGAACCAACTGCGCCATGGAAATCTTGTTCGCAGGCAAGAAAACAATACTCGGAATACCTGCGGACGCGCAGTAGGCCGACAACGCGGCCGACGTGTCCCCGGTCGACGCGCAGCCCACCCCGACAACGGGCCGGTTCATTTTACGCAAACGATTAACCTGACTAACTAACACAGTCATACCCAAATCCTTAAAACTACCCGTGTGACTAATCCCGCAATGCTTAACCCACAAATCATTCATACCCAAATGCTGTTTCCCAAACCTTTCGGCCCAGAACATATTCGAATTACCTTCGAAAGCCGATACGATATCGTCGGAATCGATCTCGGGCAAGACCCATTCTTTTTTGGACCAGACACCCGACCCGTATGGCCAAGTGGTCTTGCCGATGCGTGAATCGAATAAAGACTTCCAGTAGGATCCGTCGAAGGCTTTTAACGCTTCGATGTCGTGTTGGACGTCGAGTAAGCCGCCGGAGCGTGAGCGGTAGACGATCTCGTCCAGGGAGTAGGACTCGGTGGAGGTGGGGTCGTTGAAGGGGACGTATTTGGCGGAGAAGGTGGAGTGTTGGTCGGAGGAGTGGCGGCGGTGGGCTTCTTGGCGGATGTTTTCGTCGGCGGGGCGGCGGTGCTTGGTGGGTTTGTCTGAGGAGGAGATGGTGGCTTTGATGGTGAAGGGTTTGATGGTGGTGGATCTACGGTTATTATTATTAGGGTGGTGTTGTGGGGTGAAGGAGAATAGGTGAGATCGGAGGAGAGCCATTGTTGACCGGAGATTCAATTGTGCGCCGAATTCAATCTTCTATCGTAGGGTTGGGTTTGTTTTTAGTATGCGGCGTAGGGTTTTTAGTGTTGATTGATATTATTATTATTATTATTATTATTATATAAAATTTGGGTGGATTCGAATAAGGCTGTAAAAACAGCTGAGTCAAGTCGAGTCAGAGTGTGTTTGAGCTCGAGCTCGAAATTAATCGAGCTGGCTCGTTTTCTTTATCGAGCTGAAAAATCGGGCTCGAGCTTGGCTTGTATAAAGCTCGAGTCGAGCTCGAGCTCATCGAGCCGGATTCCTTTAATTTTTTTATTTTTTATTTATTATTTTTTTATTTTATATTTTAAATATATAAAATACAAAAAATATATTTTTAACATGCATATTATATAAAATTTATAAACTAGAGAATTTATAAATTTATTTGTTTTATTTTCGTTATTTTTTATAAGGTTTTAGGTATCGGGTGACATAATTTATGTATAACTTTTATTTATTTATTTCTTGGTATGATGTTATTATATATAGATATTAAAATTTAGGGTTTAATCTAAATGAGCCAACGAGCCGAGCTAACGAGTCGAGCCAAGACCAAGCCACGAGCCAAGCTGACCCTAGCTCGAGCTTTTTGGATGGATTCGAATAAGGCTTTTTGAACAGCCCTAGATTCGAATTAGGATTTAGTTTTAAAACTAGTACTTTATTTACAAGTTATGGGTTTTTCATTTGTGTGTTAATTTATCTTTTAGCACGTTGAAAATTTTAATATTGAACTATTTAAAAATAATTTTTTTCTAAGTCATTTATTTAAACATGTTATGGGTGTCGCTGTAAAAATATTTTGTGACTTACGAGTACACACCTAAATTAAATAAAAAATTCACAGGTGGCGACTCGCAAATATACGCTCGCCTTAGGCCATATGTAGTGGGCGACAGATTGGGGCGAGAAACGGGCGACAGGGGCTACAACACCGCCCCGTGGGCGATTTGGGGCGATTTGGGCGGGGGCGGATTGTTCTTGTCGCTGGAGATGTATATGTATGTATATTTATATTATTATTATATATGTTTGTGTGTGGTATATATATATATATATATATATGTATATATATATTAGCCTACAACACCATTACACCCCAAAAACAAATTCTCACCCCTTGCTGACTAGGCGTCACACGACGCAATTCGCCCCCAATTGTAGCCCCTCCACTACGCATAGCCTTAGTGTTATAAAACAAAACAAAACAACAAAAACAGAATCTTGCAGAAAAATGATTTAACAAATATGACAAAAATATTGTATGACCTAAAACTCTAATTAAACCAACTGTTCTTCCACAATTTGTACAATGTGTGCATAACAAACTTATAAACACATACTCAAAACAACTATGTCCATGGATCAAGTCAACCCGAACCTTAAATCTTTTGTTTCAGTGTCACGTCGATTATCCCAATTCGAGATTTAGGCTTGTAATGTTCATCGGTGTCCACCTCCTCGATTTCCTGGATAATACAAATTCCAAATTAAAATCAATAAACTCAACAAAGACCAAAACGATAAATTACAATGTTGGTTTTACCTGAACGACATATTCTCCCTTAATAACGCGTCCAAACACATTAAGCTTTGCATTAAAATCAGAAATTGGTACGGTTGTAATGAAAATATCAAACCCGTCTTTATCTTGTTTGGTATTTGATGTTCCAAGGATAAACGCTTCATGTTTTAAACTATATCGAAAAAAAATATGATGAGTGAATTATGCATTAAAAACGATGATGGTTCGTGTGGATTCAAATAAACCTTTTATCAAGCTGATTGTAGTGCTTCTCTCTAGAAGTCCAATCTTCTATAACCGCGTGTTCTTCAGAGTCGCCTGCTTGGATTACAAAATGTTTCACTACGCGTTGAAATTGCATTTCCTTAAAGTGTCCCTTTTGGCTGCAAAATACATTTCAAAACATTAATAATCCGTGGTTATATTCAAGTTTCCCGTTTTGATAATCAAGTTTTATTATTTTTCCCTATTTGAGCCTTAACTCGAATAGACTCGAGTTCGGCTCGTTTTGACTAACAAAGGCTCGAGCTCAACCTCGGCTCGTCTCATGAGTCATTTTTCAAGCTCAAGTTAGGCTCACGCTTGGTTCGTTTATTGTTTATTAATTAACTTATATCCATTGTTAATCATTTTTATATATTTTGAGAAAAACCTTAAACAAGCCTAAGCTCAGTATGAGCACGTGTGTAGTGCCTTAAACTAGGCTCGAGCTCGGTTTTAATACACAGAAGTCTAAAAGAGTTAAAACTTAAAAATGCGAGCCTAAACTATCTTCCTATACAAGGATCGAGGTTGGGCTTGATAACAATTACAATTTTAATTTTCAAATAAAATATGCAGAAGAAAATTGCATCAAACTAATATAATTTTGAGTTTTTAACAGATGCCATTGAATCATAAGTTAATAACAAATACTCACCAGGCATCAATAAACGCATCCACAATTTCGGGTGAACCAGTTCCACAGTAATCAAACCTTTAGACGTGTTAAAAATCTAGATACACAAATATTAATGTATCAAAACCACAACACCGCAGCTTAAACAAAAGCCAGACTGATATTAATGTATCGTTTTTAACGAAAATATAAAAGACACAAGAAACTTACAGCGTATCTTGGAACATCAGATTTCTTTGATTTCAAAAGATACAAAACTTTACAATATACCTATTGAAACAAATATATTAAATTAATATAATGTTATGTGTACCTAAAACTTTGATGTTGCGTCGTCCGTCTGCATTATTGACCTAAAAGTAACACACAAATCACTCATTAGGTGCGTTTAGCGTGTGCCGTGTACTGCATGCGTATGATCAAACACTGGCTAGTGCAATATTCTTATGCAAACGATATAAATAAATAAACGTATGTTAATGTAACTGATATAGTGTCTGTTATCGACAAACCTTTGAGACCAGTGTCTATATGTAGCAAAGAGAAACATTTCTCGGTGCTTTCTTCTTTTTGCTTTGCTGTAACAGAGCTTGCGGTTTAATCCTCGCCATTAATGATGAAACTTATACACTCTTACATGTGAACACTGCACAAAAAGAATAACAAATAAACTCGGGTCCAAGATCCACATCAAGTTATCATAATACCCAAAACATGACATGATCCAAGTTGGCCTGTCGTCATTTTTATCCGCAACCCGAAACCCGACCCGAGACACTATAAACCTGAACCTGAATCCGAGCTGGTTGAATTCAGTTCGGTTACTGGTTACTTGTTTCTAGGTTTCGGGTCAAGGCCGACCCGAGAAACTATTAACCTGAACCTAGAGGTGCAAACGAGCCGAGCTACTCGAGATCGACTCGTGAAAAAGCTCGATCGAGCCAAACTTAAACAAGCCCGAGCCTAAAAGTAAGCTCATTTAAAAAAGAAAATATTTTTCATTTATTATTATTATTATTTATCTATTTATGAGTTAATAGTTGTGTTTTATTTATTTTGATTCACTGCAGATTGATATTAGGGACAAGTCAGAGTTAAAGAAGCTTTTTGCCTCCACAAAGTAAAAAAACCTTATTTACTGATGGTTTATAAGTTATAATTTATAAACAAGTGGGAGTCTGTATTAATTTGGATTTTTAATTGAAACTTAGGTTTGATGCTGTCATACATTTTGCTGGTTTGAAGGCGGTTGGTGAAAGTGTGCAGAAGCCGTTAATGTATTATGACAACAATGTTGTTGGCACTTTAACTCTGTTGGAAGTTATGGAAGCTCACGGATGCAAAAAGGTATAAAATTTGTTATTTCTTTGCTTCACTTCGTACATATTATGTTAATATATAGTTTGTAAATGTGACATGTTTTTCTTCGTTTTTTAAACGTTGCAGATCGTGTTTTCATCGTCAGCTACTGTTTATGGTTGGCCTAAGGTGTTACCTTGCACAGAAGATTTCCCGTTATCTGCAGCCAGCCCATACGGACGAATCAAGGTACCAAACATTTCAAATTATTATCATTATTCTAGGAATTTGATGTGTTTAACGTATACACGTTTAATTGATTCAGCTGATGGTTGAGGACATTTTTCGTGACATTTATGCTTCGGATTCTGGGTGGAAAATGATAATGTTAAGGTATTTCTTACCCAGTTGGGGCCCACCCGAGTGGGTATATTGGTGAGGATCCTTTGGGGTCTCCGAACAATCTTATGCCTTTCATTCAGCAAGTGGATGTTGGTAGGTTACCTGCACTTAAAGTATTTGGAACTGATTACTCAACCAAAGATGGAACAACGGTATGTTTTTGCTGCCCATATTACATTTTTCGTCGCACTTAATGTGGATTTTAATGTAATATCTTCTATTCAGGTGCGTGATTACTTCCATTCGAATCAAATCACATTTCAGGTCCTTGGATATTGGTTATTTAGATCATGATTTATGTCAACTGAGTGACTGGTATATGCATTGTATGTTCAGAGACACTACAAGGACTAAATATATTATATGCTTTTATGTAAATTGAATATGCATTTAATCAAGTATGCACCTCAATAGCATAAAGATTCCTAATGTAATTAAGTTGATATATGATGAATTCACTCATACTGCTTCTTGACGTGTGAAAAGTTATGTAATACTTCTGCTACTACCACTTGTATTGATTTATGTGCTATTACAAGTGTACATATCAAGTTAATTTAGTAAAAATAATCAAAAAACAAGCCCGTATATTATCATTTTTTCCATTGAGTAGTGAATTTGCCTAAGCCGTGATTTCCCCATTTACTTTGTTTGTTTACATTGTTTGTGTTTTTATGTTTGTCTGTGTTTGTAAGTTCTTAACTAACAGACATGAAAAAAAAGAATTTGTTCAATTGTTTGTACATGTTCGTTGGTTTACGTGATAGGAACCAACACGTGTCCAAATATTCTAACTTAACTTATTTAGGTACATGTTAATATGATTTTTCAAATTTTAAAGATTATATTTATTAATTAATTTTTTTAAACCCGTGTGTAACATGGGATATAAGCTAGTATATATATATACACATATATGTGTGTGTGTAATAAATATTAATTAATATATATTATGCTATACATAAAACTATAATTGGAAAAACTATATAAAAATAATTATAAATATATAGAATTTATTTAATAAATAGTAAATGATATAAGCCCGAGCTGAGCTCGAGCTTAAAAACAACTCACGGGCCGAGCTCGGGCTCAGCCCGGCTCGTTTGCACCCCTACCCGAACCCAAAAGTACTCGTATGATCGTATCCATGGAACCGGAATTCACGCTACCTGAACCTGAGCCCTTCTAATTCCATCGACTTTTACAATTTTCAATTTATCTACAACAACAATTCTACGGGTTTTTGTTCGATCGGGTTTTGTTCAATTCTACATGTTTTCGTTCGATTCTACTTCCCCTCGGCCAAATATTGATTTATCAGTTTTCTAGGTTAAATACTCGAAACCCAATTTAACCCAACCTGATAAAACCCGGGAGAAACAGGGTCAAGTTTGGGTTTTAGAATCTAGATATATAACTAGTAAACGAACCCGCACGGATTTTACGTCTATAATGATTTGTGAAAATAACAAAACCAAAAATACAAAAGAATATTACTTTGGTAATCCTAGATGGCAACCTTAAGTGGAGGAAATATTAAAAGAAGATGGTGAAGAACACTAACTTTATAAATCAGATTAACACATGATAACTCAGATAATAAATAAGATAATCACCTAACATAACATGAAATTTTCACCTAATAAATCAGATTATTACCTAACAGATAACAGACTTTTTGGCAAGAAATTATTAAAATGATGTCAAAACTAAAACATAAGCATTTCATTGAACACCTTGTGGTGAGCACAGTTAAAATAATAAAAATACATTCTAGCTCCAAATAATATACAAAGAAATTCAATTTATGAAGAGTGTCTTTTCATTAGGGTTAAACAATGTCATCCACGTAACTGATACTTGAACGCGTAAAACATGTAGCGACAAGCAAGAAGCAAAGATGAAATGTACAATCATCTCAAATAAACTACTTTTAACCCAAACCTTTTTGACGGACCTGTTCCGACCCGAAAACGTATTAACCTGAAGCCCGTAATATAATTACTCATTTTGACATAAACTCATTTAACTTGACTTTTGAATTATGTTGTTGTGACTGCAATTTCTGGTCTTGCTCATACTTCAATAATAAAGCTACCCATTTTCTCCCACCCTCTTTGACCCTAGAGACCACTAAAAATCCGAGTCATAAACAAATTGTTAAAATCTAGTTTTGTGACATAGAATAAAATAAAAACAAGCAAATCAATGAAGATATAAAATTGAACAAAAATATACAAAACATATAAGGTGCAAGGTGCACCCAGTAGTAGGCGAAGGTGACAACGCGAAACCTCTCTTGACAAGTGATGTTCCACATCGGTAAATTGATCTCCTTATTGAAGATTTCCATGACATTCTTTTGAAATTCCACACCAATTGACCCTAGAAAAAATGTGGTAACCGTATAGTTTGGCCTTGGAGTGAACATGTTTTTTCAATTAGATTTAAAAATTGTATTTAATGTGAATTAAATCACACTATTTTTATATTATCTAGTGACGTGTACATTGATGCAATAATGAGTTGTACATTATAATCAATAACTCGGTATTAAACAATTTTTATGTCAAAACATCGACAAAAATATGCATGTTGCAACAGTGAGTTCGGTTTTTTTAAAATCATAATATATTTAGAGATATAGTAGTAACAAAAAAAATAAACTTGTCATATAAAAAGGGAAAGATGAAGGGCCAAATTTATAATTATTACTTATATTTACAAGTAGTTAACTATAGTTGAGGGGCTATTAGTGTAAGTTTGTCTTTAATCGTGTATTTGATTTTGCCAAAAGACTGCTATGCCCCCCTTAACTACCTTAAGACATGCATAAAGTGTTGTGATTTATGTAATACAATTTGTACCTCTTAAGTTTTAAGAAGTCCTTAACTCCTACTTTATATATAGTAGAGATAGAGATATAATGTCTACCTAATTCAGAAAACCTGAATAACCATATTAAATACCAACATGATGAACACCTAATTATATAATGATAAAAGACTTTGAATAATTTATATGGTTATTATTGTTTAAGGTTCTTAGTAATTATAGATGGTATTACATTTTTTTCTAGTTTAGATGAACCAGAGAACATGGTTATTGGTTAAATTTAAAACTCAAGGAATAAGAGTTGCATGTAATCTAACATCTCGTTAAATGATGGTTAAAAGTTGTAGTGATAAATAGTTGAGGGTCTAGTTTATTGTTAAAAAAAAACAATCAATTCTCACACGCAATATACGACTCAATGACACTTTTCTAAGTTTCCGGGAAATATACAAATTATTCGGATATTCGTTTGTTTTTATACAGTCAAAAGACTTGTGAACAACTATATGCGTTCCAAAAATAAAGAAACATAATTATATGATGTTGAAATGGCATAAAATGTACCTAGCACCAAGTTCTTTTTATATTGTTTTGTCACGTTTTAAAATTTAAACAAGTGGCCATTTTTAATTCACAAATGTGAATCATATACTTTTATCATCAAAGAGTAATGTATAAATCGATATAAAAAGCCGAACATACAATATGATGCGTTGCTATCTTTTTTAATACCAAAATTTGTTAGTTTAAATTCATATTCATAGATCATGTGTTTATAACATTATTATTCAGACTTGTTAGCAAGACCTGACATGTTATATAAGCAGAGTTAGCCTCCAATACCTTTCAACTCTTTTTCAGAAATACAAACAAAATTCTGACATTTTTTTGTATTTTACTACCCTTGAAAAAATATAAGACTACCCCTCCTCAATTGTTGAACAAGATATTTCTTCACCCAATGTGTTTAAAATTTATTTATTATTGTGTTTCTATTTCTATTTCATTTAAATTGAATGATATATGGCAACAAAAAAAACATTACCCTTAAGATTTTAGTCTTGATCCGCTATTATTCATTAGACGTGACTAAGTAGTTTCATAGCCTCAAGCGCCAAGCAACAAAACATATCAAATGCAAATAAAATAAACAAGTGTTGACTTGGTCAGTGTTTTAGAAACCGGTTCAAACCGACCGGTTGAACCGGTTAAACCGGACTTCGCCCAACAAGCCGGTATTTTGAGTCTGGTATCTTTGTCCGGTTTGCTAGAACATCGTACCGGCGGTTTTTGTTTAAAATACCGGTTTTTACCGGCAAACCGGTTTTAGGTCCGATAAATTTTTGATATTTGTAGCCTATATTTTTTCAAAACTACTTTTAACCCAACAATTAACATTCAAACGTGTAAACTTTAGAACTATTTTTTAAAGATTGAATGCTTTTACATTATTTTTTATAATATCGATTAACTTTTGGATTATTTTTTTTATAAAATCATTTAATTTTGGGTTATTTTTGGATTAAAGTTATATTTATAAAAAATTACAAGGTAAATTATTCAACCGGTTGAACCTCCCGGTATAATCCGGTTCAACCGGTTGTACCATTTTATAACTCAATCCGCTACAAGTAAAATATCAGTTTTTAAAACATTGAACTTGGTAATGTAATGTTATAAAAGAACACCCATAAATAAATGTTTTTGCTTCTCATTTTAGTGTGAATCTAGACAATCAAGTTCAACAATTAGGTAACCCATTTATCAATTATTATGGAAAGCAAGAAATAACATTATTTTTAATTAACAACGTGCTTTTCCGAATGTCTAATTAGTGATAAACGACATCAAATTCACGTCATCAATTGGGAGAAGTGATGCCAATTAGCTTGGTAAATTTCCCTTTTTAATGTGTTATGATTTTTCAAATTGTTTTCTTTTTCCTTTATTTTTCTCTTGGTTGTATGTTTGAGGTTTTCACTTCTCAGTTCTTCCTAGTCGCCCCCTCTTTTTCCCTATTTTTCTTTAATAAATTATCTTTTACTAATACATTAGCCTAAACTTTAATTTGTCTTTTATTACGTATATAATTAAGTAATACTGTAAAAGTAGGTCTTTAAGGTCGAGTACTCCCTGAATACTCGCTATAAGGTATGACATCAATGAGAGTTTCTTTAACTCCGTCTAATTACTAAGAATCGATTAAATGTGGTCAACCTCAGCCGAAATCGCATCTAGTCGGTTAACTTGGGCCGATTTTGACATAAAAAATAAAGCATAACTCATATTTCTATAATATTAAAATAAGGATATCACTTTTTTAGTTAATGATTAACAAATTTTAGAATAATTTAGTATTTAAAATTATTTCTCTTATTTATTTTGATATTCATTTGTTTTGTTATAAATATTAGTATAATTATGATATGTGACATATATTATATCTAAAAGTTAACTTTCTTCATATTTACCATTTTCGAGTACTATCTAAGTATTTATCGAGTACTCTGAGTACACCCAACTCCCCAGTCGGTCATCTAGGGTCCGCTTAACGACTTTTGCAACCTTGTAATTAAATTTAATATATCTATATTATTGTAAAAATTCAGCCTTTTTATTTGGATTATCTATGTAATTGATGAGCCACCATTTAATCTATATTTATATTATATATAAAGGAAGAGTGATGGACATAAATGTCATTTCATAATTGCATCACAAGGATAAAAAGGACATTTCATAATTCATGGTTTATGAAATTACTCTTTTATCCTTTTGCTTAGGTATTTCATAATTGAATGATAAGGACAAAAATGACATTTCATAATTAATGAATTATGCTATTATTACTTAGAAATACAAAAATGAAAGAATAAATATGTGTATCTATATCTATATTATCTATCTATATTATCTATATTATATTATTATTAAGGAGAAGTGAATGACAACTATCGTAATTTCACAATTGCATGATGAAGACAAAAAAGACATTCATAATTGGGGAGAAAAAGTAATTTGTCAATGTAACACCCCAACCCGGAACGGGCTGACGTGTCACTATTACAGATATCAAATCAACGCCACAATCCAAAATACAACAAAAATTAATGCAAACTACGTCATATTATTAAACAAAATGAATTAACTTTTAAAAGCTTTAACTTCATTATTATCTTTCATCACTAAATTCCCCGAATCCCGGATTACCTGAAAACAAAATAAGAAAAACAAAACAAGAAAACACGGCTGAGCCAAAAATTGCCCAGTAACGGAAAGAACAATAGTACATGTAAAGACGGACATACATAAAGCAAATATACACACTGAACTAAATCTGAACTACGTTGACACCAAAACCGATTCGAATATAAACTCGGAACCAATACCAAATCAGGACAGACGCTACCAAAATCCGATACACGATCTGAACATAATCAGAGGTATATATATATATACACATATTAAAACATATCAGAACTATAACAGAAACATATACAGATACTAAACTACACGACTTGTGATGTAATAATAAAATAAGTCATGTAAGCAGAAGCACCCAGAGCCAAAAACAGAGGGGTACACAGCTAGCTAGTCCATGCACCTATGAGATGGTACGTATGGCGTACACACATTATTCCATCCCCCAGAAATCAGAAGTCAGAACAGAACTAGGATCGATCCATACGCCCCTAAGTGGCCATAATACTTCACAAGTACTGGTTAGAGACGCCGTGAACTTTAATTACGCACTGTCACGACAAGTGTCATGCCGTTGACGCCCCAACGACAAGTCAGAAAATGCTCGGGTAACAGAGTACTAAAACTAAAAACTTATAACTAAAATATATTATATAAATAACTGAACTCAAAATATAACTGACGCGTAACAAAAATCCGTACTACAAAGTAACGGAATAGAGTCAATACTAAGTGTAAACGGAAACAGAAACCGTAATGAAGTAACGGAATATAATTTATACTATGAGTGACAGAAATCAGAAACCGTACTACGAAGTAACAAGAAACAGAATCCGTACCTTGATTATTACGCAAAAGTAACAAGTTGGCTTGTCTTCAACAATTATAAGAACCTTCGATTTATTGACACCAACTTTAAATTACTATAAAATATGTTACTCGATTTGACTTGAGGGTTCTAGTGACTTATCCGGCGACGGATTCATAACGTTTGTTATAACATGTTTATTAATGAAAAACCAATACTTTTATTTATTATTTAATCAACTGTGAGATGAATAAACTTAATATTCTAGCATTATAATAATATCAATCTCCTCTTCAATCATGGTGTGACTTACGAAAACATAACTAAATGACACAACAAGCTTTAGAAATTTGATGAATTCATAAATATACTAATAGTTATTTAAATATGTTGCTAGTATATATATGGTCGAAAGAAACAAACCAACAGATGCTTAATTTATTTATTTATTATTATTTATACTCACATATATTCTTCCAAAACAAAACGTTTTATATTAAACATCTGCTAGTCGCCGTCATGAATCGAACTCACAGAAGCATATGTACGAAACGCGTAGTAGTCGAGGGTCGGAAGTTCTTACCTAAGTAGCTGCACAAAACGAAACGAGTTGTAGACAAACGGAAAAGTCGGACTTCGTGGTATGTGCTCGATAGTTGAACAGAACTGAACCAGAAGATAGGTAGCAGCAGTGGTGGTTAACCACGGTGGCGACAACAATCGGCGAATAGGGTGGCATAGGTTTTCCGGCGACGAGTTACAGGGAGGTGGTAGTGTCGTAATGGTGAATGCGATATGGTTGAACACGATGTAGGGTTTGTGAAAAGAATATATAGTTAAACGAATCGTGTACCTCAAGTTACGCTCCATTCTTTTGATAATAGGGTTACATCTAATAATTCAAATTTTATAAGTTTTGCCGGAAATCACGTGGAAGATGCAGTGGGTTTCAAAACAACTTTTGGTATATGGCGAAACTAGTCCTCCAACTTTGCTTTATAATTAATTTAATATTTACAAACAAACCTTTCTATTTAGTATTTAATTTAAATAATCCCTAAACTCATTTTTTTTCTATTATCCAAAATGTTCGACTATTTTTTTTTATTAACGTTCCATCTGTTTAATGAGATTTTAACACATCTAATAATTGACCCCAAAACATTCAACGATTATTGCTTTATTATTTTATTTTATTGCTAAACAAATTTCCGGGTATTACAGTCAATCTCTCGTTTCATTCTTAAAGTGTTCGGTACAACTAGATCTAACACAAGTGTGAAGGACAAACATGTATTTTTTATAATTTTCTTATGATTAATTGATGATTAGCTTAACATCTAATGCTTTAATTGAATGCTAACTTAAATCTCAATTATTACATTAAACATATTGGACGTTTTATGGTCGACGACGTTCCGTCTCTTCACGATATCAATGGGGAAACACTAAACACCGATTCCAATTAATGAGAAATCAAAGCTAATCAATTTCAACAACTCATCCCTTCCGTATAAATCAAACAATATTCTTCATCAATTGATTCGCTTCACATATGTATTCCTCATATTCGTTCGATTATGTATTTGCATATTTAGGGTTTTTATTTTTGAATCAACTATGTTCGATTTTGTTTATGTGCTCTTCTTTTTCATTTTATATGAGATTGTATATTCATCAGTGTTGTAAAAGTCGGATTCCAAGGCCTTTGAATCGGCGATTCCAAGGTCCTCGGATATCAACCTTGCCGCCTTTTCTCAACTCGGACACCATTACTCGCCAAGGTCCAACTCGGTCAAAAGTCGGAGTACTCGGGATTACTCGGCCTCCAAGGTCAACTCGGCCAATTTTTTTAATTTTTTCTATTTTTTTTAATTTTTTTAATTTTTAGTGAAAAATTAAAAATAACAACAAAACATGAATTTTTTGAATTATGTTTTTTTATATGAATTATGTTTATTTTTGACATGAATTATGCTTATCTTAACATATATATAATATCCAATAATTATTTTATGTTATATTTATCATGTCCGAGTATAAGCCGAGTACTCCACGAGTACTCCGAGTACTCCCTAAAAGAGGGTCGGCCGCCTAGGGACCGCCTAGCGAGTTTTACAACATTGATATTCTTGCATTCCTAATTGATTCATTTAGTCGTATTTATAATTAATTCATGTATTGAACTAATCCTTTTTTTTCCTATTGAATCGATGTGAACCATTATAGATGAACGGGGGATTTGCCGTTGGACTGTATTAGATGTTGTTTGAATCGGTAAGTTAAGAAGAAAAAAGGGAAGCAACTACAGAAAAAATATATACTCAAGGATTTGAAGTATGGAAGATTAGGGATTCACAATCTTCACCCTCAACGACACCTGTGGTGGTCAATAAGGTCAATGTTGGGGTCATGCTTTTAGTTTGGTGCCTACTAGGTTTTTCAGATCAAAAAACATTGATATGAACTTGGATTCGGTGGCCCTTGGTGTGAGGGTCCCTTTTTGTTTCCACTGATTTGATATGGCAACTTTTAACGAATTTGCTTTCGAGTGGGTGGATTCGGGTTTTTTAATGGATCAATTAAGTATAACGAGCCAAGCCATGAAGTTATCAACCGCTTGATTCCAATGGCTTTATTTGGAAGACAAAATGGCAAAAGACGTCCTTTACGTTTGGTCTGATTTTCAGTAGACGTCCTTTATCGAAACAAATAGCAGAAGACATAACTCATGTATCAAATTCCTTTCAACTTACGTCCTTTGACACTAACCCAGTTAAAATTTTCTGTTAACTTTGATCATATGCTTTGCACATGAGGGTACTGTGGTCATTTAACATTATTATTTAATAACTAAAAATATAATAAAATTACATAAAATTTTGACCATCTCTCTCTCTCTTTTTCTCTCTTTCTCTCCCCTGCAAATCTTCACCATCTCTCTCGCTCTTTCTCTCTCTCACACACACACACAAACCTCGCCGAAAACAGTGGTGGCGGCCGAGAATATCACCGGAGTTTAGAAACTAGTAAATTAAGGCTAAGCAATCTTCGGGTATATCATAAATGTAATCAACGGTTGAATCGGGAAATTTGGGAAGTGGGTTTTCGTCGGAGTGGGTGAAATCGGGTAAGTATATCATGGATCTACTATGGGAGATGTGGTGCTTATTTGTTGATTTGGGTGGTGGTTTCCATAGATGGTGGTGGAGTGAGATGACAGGTGGTGGTGGTGGTGGAGACGCAGATTAGAAAGACGATGATGGTGGTCAAGTGGGGGTTTAAAGGCGGCGACAGTGGTGGTTTCAGGTGGTAATCGGGGTTCAAAACATGTGTGGGCATGGATTAGGGATTCAAACTAGATCTGTACAAGGTGGAATCCTTGATTGGTTATGGTGGCTTAATGGTGGGTGTGACGAGATCTGGGAAAAACAGAGGGTGCAGAGTAGGCGGCGACGACGAGATGGATTTGGTGTTGAATGGTTGTGGCCGGAGTTGGTGTGAAATGGATTTGGTTATGGTGGCTTAATGGCCGGTGGTGGCCAAAGTTTATAGAGATGGATTTGGTGGTGGCCGGAGTTGGTGGTGGTATGGTATGCGGCGATGGTGGCCGGAGTTGATAGTGTTGGATAGTCGTGGCCGGAGTTGATGGTGTTGGATGGTCGTGGCCGGAGTTGATGGTGTTGAATGGTGGTGATGAGTTGGATGGTGATGAAGAAGATGATTACTACACAAAAGGTCAAATCTTTAGTCTAATTACACAAACAATCCTTAAAGGCGTAAAATGACCACACTACCCTCATGTGCAAAGCACATGATCAAAGTTAACAGAAAATTTTAACTAGGTTAGTGTCAAAGGACGTAAGTTGAAAGGAATTTGATACATAAATTATGTCTTCTGCTATTTGTTTTGATAAAGGACGTCTACTGAAAATCAGACCAAACATAAAGGACGTGTTTTACCATTTTGTCTATTTGGAATGCCAAACTAATTTTAGTCTATATTTTTTTATTATTTAAAGTGACATCATAAATCAACCATTTTGTTTGCTTAAAATATCCCAAAACAATAGCTTTTTTCATATATTTAAAAGATTTTTACCATTACAATTTTGATAATATCAACATATCTTGTTCAACCATTAAGAGGTTCATTTGTGATAAGGCAAATATATAAGCAAGTCGAATTTAGATGTATTATATAACTCAGTTTTCAAGTCAAAACAAATAAACTACATATCAATACCCGGGGTACCGGTATCGGTATTAAGTGTTTATATACAGTTTTAGGGCTGGCAATTCGTGGCTTAACAGGTTTAACAGGTAAGAGGCGACGCGCGTAACACAAATATCAAACTTGAATACGACTCGTTTAACTACTTTATATGTCATGACTATAAGACAGTTTTAAGTTTTGTGTAACAATAAGGGATAATGAGGGAGTCTAGCCTACTAATTTCAATTATTTAAGAAAATAAAAAATTCACATACCGCACTTTTTTTATTAACAGGTATTATCGTGTCTTTAACAGGTACCCAATTTCCAGTCCTATACAGTTTGTTTACGAATCAGAGCATACATCATTGGTTAGTCTGATTATTGAGTGTTTTGTCTTTATTATGTGTTCACAAGAAAATAATTGTGAGTTTATGATGAAACCGAAAGCCATGGAGATTTACAGCATGGGTGCTCATCTTGAAATCTTGAAATTCCACTTCATACTCCAGTGCATTTAAAATTTATGCATTCTTCACTTAAAAACTATTTGGTTTGAAGATTTGAAAATATATGGTTTCAAGCCTTCAAGTATAAATCAGTCGCCTATAATTCAACAAGACCTATGATTGAAACACCCTGCAGTGTGAAGCCTAGCACCTCATTTTTATATTCTTCTCGATGCTAAATTGTTCTTTTTCTCTTTTTTAATATTGGTGTTACCTTAACATGTTGAAATTATTGTTGGTGGTTATTGGTTAAACTATGTGATTTTACTAAATGGTTGGATCACGTGGCTCGTGCATATATGCAACTGTGGCCCAGTTTTGACGGTTTTTAGGTAAAAGTGTGATCCAAACCGTACTAACAATTTTCAATCTTAATAAATCGAAACGTTTAAAAATAAAAATGGAACCATACCAACAGTTTGATTCTAGCAAATTATTGAATATATTTTGAAATAAACTTCTTATTTCTAAAACCAAAACATTAACTTCTCTAAAAATTCTTAAAAAGGTTAACGAGTCAACCCACTTTTTGACGGGTCGGGTTTGGGTTGACCTGTTTAATAAAACTGGTCATGTCAGCCAACATAAACCTATATTTTTTCGTGTCGGGTTTCGGGTCGTGTCAGGAATTGACACCCCTAATACTGACTATAATAACATCAACAGGAGACTTCCGGTGTGTGATATGGCTATTAAACTTTGTGATAATTAATATTGTTCCAAGTACATCTTAAGAGTATTGTCTTTTGTTGTTTTTTCCATCATTAATATTATTAATTAATGTTCTTTCTGATAATGATCGTGCATAGGGTATGGGGTGTTCCATTTGAGGTTAAAAATACCCACATTGGATCATTTATAAGTAGACAAATAAATATTGTCATCTCAAATTTTTATTTTATTTAGTCTTTATGGTGTTTAACGAGTGACAGTTTCTATTCAGTTTTCAGAAGACTAGGACTACTAAAAGGGAAATAATTATTGAGGCATTAGCTTAAAACTTCTATATTAAACTACTTAAGCCTTGGGTAAACTTAAAGGTAAAAAGACTTGGCTAATACTTAACATTTGAAAAAATAAATTTAAATACTTTGACCAGGGTTTAATGTTAAATGAGGTCAACGGAAATAGATTATATGAATCACCAACATATGCAATTATTGCTCTATTGCTAATAATTCTATCGACATCATTTGCTTTTTATTAGCTTCACAAGTTTTTTTCCCTTATTATTTTTTATTTTGTATTATGTTTGAAAAAGTTAAAATGGGTTACACTATTGTCAATTCCAGGAAAAAAGGTGCTAATTGTTTCGGGTTATTTGAAACAGTTTGAAAAAAAGGATTTGCAGTGGACAAAATACTAATACGGGCTAGATTTACGAGAATGGTACTTTGGGAATACTCAAAAAGTGAAACTAAATACAATGGAAATTATGGTATAAAAAGATTTAGTTTCACATCGAACATATTTTAGAAATTTGGTGTACTGTTGCTTTGTTGGTAAACTTCATTTCAGGTCATTTAGATACTGTTATAGTTGACTTTTTGAAAGTCAAACATGCATTTAGCAGCAGCTAACGAGTCAATGTATTTAACTAAGTTTTGCACCTTATCATTTAGAATGTATTTAACTAAGTTTTGCACCTTATCATTAAGGTAAAACTGTAAAATATATGGAGTACATAATCTTTTACAAGTAAGAAACAATTGAATTAAACACTTTTAATTAAGATAACTATTAAACGAAATGCATAAATATGATCATAGATTTTCCAATTTGATTTTGAAAAACGTTTATGTTTCAGTCTTTCAGATGCCGTAGAACGGTTGGGAAAACTTATTTATATTTTCTACTCCAACCGCAACCAAAAAGACCACTACTAATAAATATTTCATAAAACACGATGTATACAATATATATGCATACGTTAGTATTTTAATACCCCCCCAACACACAAACACCCCACAAAAAACAATATCTAACAAACCATATGCACATGTGGTAGCGCGCTCGCACTGATAACCCATTACAGACCACGCCACACACTACAAACCAATACGAGAAGATAACCTGCAGAAACCCGCGGCATCGCGTGGGCACATTTGCTAGTTTTACAAAAATACAAAATTTGCATAAGTATTTTTGAATAAATGACTAGGACCTTTTCTTGTTAGATATAAAAGTCCACCTTTGACTTGCAATTGGTGCATTAGGTGTTTGTTTGACCATCAATTTTCTTTCGTTCTCTTGAATCATTCATACACAATAGTTCAAAATGGGGCCTTAATCAGTTATTTCGTTCGGATGTTTACGAGTTTTGAAATAATTTTAGTATCATCAGATTTTTATATAAATAGTACAAAACATCAATACCTTATTCGGTTTTAATCATTTATTTTACTTGTCACTTGATATTTCTGAGTTTTGAAATGAATTTAGTATTATCAACCTTTTCTAAGGACGGTTATAAAACGGGCACTAGCAAGTAAATAAAAACCCAAAAAACAAACAATCATCAAACGAATTTAGAATTGAAACTACACTTGGTATTATCAACTATTTAAAGTAATTTTCACTCGTTGAAAAACATTGAGTCGGACCTAATACGACAATATCGTCTTCATCAATTTAACAAGTTTCATTTGAATCCTTCTTTGGTGGTGTACGTTTCGTAGAGTCGCATATTCAAGCTTAAGTATTAAAGTCTATATTTACGTGACAATTCAACAAGTTTAACCCGGATTTCTTAGATACATTATACATTTCTTTTGTCCTACGGGTGTACCTTAGAAAAGGATCAGAGGCGACTGTCATAGATAGATGTTTTGAGTGTGCTTGATTGAATTCAAAAGTAATGCACGAAACTGGAGATCCCAGCCGCACGTGGTCATGTGCTTCACAAGTTGATGGCCTTTCATTTATGATCAGTAACATTAAAATAAGGGTGTTAATCATGTCAGGTTGGCGGGTTAACTAGATGAATAACTAAACTCTAATTTGACCCGTATATTTATTTGTGTCAAGGAAACAACTCTAACACTTAAAGTGGTGTAACCCGAAGTCCTGAATGCGACTTGTTTAATCTAATTTATCGCAAGAGTCAAATTGGTTGACAATTTGGTGGGTTGGAATCGAGTTGTAAATGTGAAAAACAAGTTGACGGATTTCAATAATGCGTTAAACGATGATTTAATTACGTGGCTTATATTGATCAACTTATATACAACAACCTCATATTGATCAACATATATACAACAACCTCGCTTATCAAATGATTAATGTATATAACAATAATGGTTGTCGATCATGTTGAGTTTACAGGTTAAAGTTTTAAATGAATGGGTTAAATATGTGAAATCACACAATCAAAGTATACCAAAAAAAAAAAATCCTTGATATAGGATTTTTTTTTCTTTTTTCAATTGTGTGTACCTTATAAATAATAAAAGGGAAAATTTCCAAAATAGCTCATTTATAAAATGTGGTTTCAACTTTGTCCCCACAAATTCAAGTTTCCAACTTTGTTCCTTTGGTATCTCGTCGCCGACGGCGTATTAGCGAACACCGACGATGTTTTAATATAACATAGGGTTGACAATGCGTTATGTTGCTAACATAGGGTAGCAGCGATGCGTTAATGTTTAAAGCAGGGGTTCCACGATGCGTTAGTTGATAACGCATCGCTGCTACCCAATGTTAGTAACATAAACGCATCGTCAACCCTATGTTATGTTAGCAACATAAACGCATCGTCGGCGAACCCCTGCTTTAAACATTAACGCATCGCTGCTACCCTATGTTAGCAACATAACGCATTGTCAACCCTATGTTATATTAACACATCGTCGGTGTTCGCTAACATGTCGCCGACGACGAAATACCAAAAGAACAAATTTGAAAACTTAAATTTGAGGGAACAAACTTGAAACCATATTATATAATAATGGGTCATTTTAGGGATTTTCCATAATAAATAGACTATTTGACTGCTCTTCATATAACCATGTCTTTCCCTTAAGCATAGCAACCCATGTTTGAAACACATGTCATCGAACATTTGCTGTCAACTGTTCCTTAAGCAACAACAAATAATAATCCCAAATCCATCATATGAAACCCCAACCCAAACCCCAACTATGCATCTTCATCTTCATCCTCTCACCACCACCACCACCACCACCCACCACCGCCGTTGACTTCCTCTTCAACTCCTTCACCACCGCCACCAACCTAACACTCTCACATGACGCACGCATCCAACCACCTGTCATCCGCTTATCCAACGACTCAAACCGATGGTCCATCGGCCGAGCCTTCTACCCAACTCCAATCCAAATCATCCAACCAACTTCCAATAACCTCACCGTCTTTTCGACCCAGTTCGTGTTCTCTATATTGCCAGAAATCAGTTCCAGTCCTGGCTTTGGGATCACCTTTGTGTTGTCTAATGTTACTGACCCTCCTGGAGCAATTGGAGGGCAGTATTTGGGGTTTTTTCGAACTCGGGTGCGGATGAGTTTAATGAAACGAATGATAATCATGTTGGGATTGATCTTAATAGCCCCGAATCGGAGGTATATTGTCCAAAATTCCGAAGTTTGGATATCCGAAATTTTATATTGTCATTCGGGTTGGACATTTAGAAAATATAGGATATTTCGGATATCCGAATTAATCCAAAATGTTTTTTAAAATTGTTTAATGACAAGTATTAGTTAGAAATTTATGATATTTCGGATATATTTCAGATAGTTTTTGGACATTTCGGATATTTAATTTAAAGTTTAGATATTTTTGTAATATTCAGATATTTCGGATGTCCGTAATTTAGAGGTGTACAAAACCGGTTTTTTTCCCAAACCAACTGGTTTGGTCAACCCTAGTCAAAACCGAACCGGTTCGGTTTAAAAATCGGTTTAGGAACAACAGAGGTCGACCTGGTCCAGCTCGGTTCGGTTCGGTTTCGAACCGGTTTAAACCCAAACCGGTCCGGTTTTAATACTGGTTTGGTAGATCTTAAGGGGAACCGGTCCCAGAACCCGTGGCTTGGATCGGTTCGGGAACCGGTTTGGGTTAAACCGGTTTTATTTTCAAACCAGTTCGGTTTGCAAAGAATTGGTCCCAAACTGTTTACTTTTGTACACCTCTACCGTAATTAGGGCCGTAAACGAACCAAACAATCAGGGAATAGTTTGGCGGGAAGTTCATTTATGTTCGTTCATTTAATAAATGAATGAATAGGAACAAGAAATTTCGTTTGATTAGTTAAACAAACGAACATAAATAGAGCCCTCGTTCGTTCAATTGTGTTCGTGAACGTTCGGTAATGTGTTCATGAAGTTCGTTCATGTTCGTTTGCACATATTGTTCATGAAAGTTTTTTTTTTACATTTATTTTATCTAAACATTATATATTCTTTAATTTATTACTCCTAACATAAAATAGGAAACTATATTCTCACACTGTTTCCATTTCATTTCTCATTATTCACATTCATAAATTCATCGATCTCAATCTCTAGGCTTCGCCAATTTCATTTGTGTGTGTTTGTGAACACATTCATGTCCTTAATGAACGAGCACGAACATAAATTCTCGTTCTGTAAGTGTCTGTGAACCGTTCTTGAACACATTATTTCTTAACAAACGAACATGAATAGGACCTTGTTCGTGTTCGTTCGGTTTGTTTGCAGCTGTAAAATTTTTTTAAGGTTCTTAAATATTTTTTAAAATTAATAAATTCGAATACTGATTTGGATATTGAAACTCATTATTTTGAACACCCCAGGTATATGTTGATGCTGGCTACTACAACTCCAGTGGGAGCTTCATTCGGATCAATATGCGAAGCGGGCAAAACATACACGCGTGGATTGAGTTCGATGGACCTAGATTGGAGATCAACGTCACGATCGCTCCAGCGGGTATGTCCAGACCAGTTAGACCGTTGCTTACTTACCGAGATCCGATTATTGCTAATTATGTGTCTCCCCAAATGTATGTTGGGTTTTCTTCTGGTAAAACCACTTGGGTTGAAGCACAGAGGGTTCTAGCATGGAGTTTTAGCGACACAGGTGTCGCAAGAAACATCAATACTACAAATTTACTGGTTTTCTTGGCTCGGCCGGAGTCGAATTCTGGTTTGTCCACCGGAGCTATAGTGGGTGTTGTATGTGGTTCGGTGGGGTTCTTTTTATGCTTGCTAGGTGTTTTTTTCTCTGTCTGGCTGAAAAAACGAAACGAAAATAAAGAAGATGAGATTGAAGATTGGGAGCTTGAATACTGGCCTCACCGGTATGATTACGAAGAGCTGAAAACCGCTACGAACGGGTTTTCAAAAGATCAGATTCTTGGTGCGGGTGGGTTTGGTAAAGTTTACAAAGGAACGTTGAGTAACAAAACCGAAGTGGCGGTTAAATGTGTGAATCATGATTCGAAGCAAGGGTTAAGGGAGTTTATGAACGAGATCGAGAGTATGGGTAGACTTCAACATAAAAACCTGGTTCAAATGAGGGGTTGGTGTAGAAAAGGTAACGAGTTGCTTCTCGTGTATGATTATATGGCGAATGGTAGTTTAAACACTTGGGTTTTCGATAAACCGAAGGGTGTTTTGGGTAGGGCGGGGAGGAAACGGGTGTTGGCTGACGTGGCGGAGGGGTTAAGTTATTTGCATCACGGGTGGGAGCAAGTGGTGGTGCATAGAGATATTAAATCGAGTAACGTGTTGTTGGATTTGGATATGAGAGGACGGTTGGGTGATTTTGGGTTGGCTAAGTTGTACACGCAAGGTGAGGTACCGGGGACCACGCGGGTAGTGGGGACACTCGGGTATTTGGCGCCAGAGCTGGCTATACTGGCGGCACCCACGACGGCTAGTGATGTTTATAGCTTTGGAAGCCTATTGAGACGTGGCGGGATAGGGATGACGATATGATTTTGGTTGATTTGGTTAGGGAAAAGTATGTTGAAGGGAAGCTATTAGAGCTTGTGGATGTGAGGATTAAGGGGGAGTATGACATGGCGGAGATGGAGGCGGTGATGAAGTTAGGGTTGAGTTGTTGCCACCCTGATCCGGTGCATAGGCCGACTATGAGGGAGGTGGTAACGATCTTGTTGGGTGAGGATACCACTGTTGCTCTGAGAGTTGTTTTGCAAGAAAGCACGAAAGAGCCGTCACCATAACCACCACTACCACTGTCATTGCCGCCGCTTCGGTTGTAAGTATACAGCACCTTCTGTTGTGTTATATTTTGCTTGTTGATACAACATACAAGCAATATAGCAAGTAGGACAATCTGAATGGTATTTTTGTTTATTATGTCAATATATATTGATTTTGTATTATTTTCTTACAAATTTGTATTGTTTTCTTGCAATATTGTAGATGAGTCAATTTCGACTCGTTTACAACAAATAGGTCGGTTTGGGTTATGTTTAGCGGGAAAAATGGGTAAAACTTAAAAAAAAATAATAATAACTAAAAGGCTCAAGTCAAGCACAATGTGTTCAAATATTTACATTTTACCGGCATCCTAAATTGTTTATAACATATAAGATTTTATTAATAATTTACTTTTACAAATCTTTTTAATTAGTTATGTCATGTGTGTCTATATCATGCTAACTGGGCCAGCCCATGACATGTTCCTCATCAGATTGTGGGCCTTAACTATAACCTTTGGGTCCAGCCATTAACCGAAAACCAGGCCCTCTAGGGTCGGGTCAGGTCTGGGCCCGGGGCACAATAACAAGAACAGTTATGGAAAGCAAAACAAGCTAACTTTTATATTTGCAAGTTGCAACCAAACATACATACATACATTCCTAGAGAGTAAAGTTTAGTGAGTGAAAATTGAAGTATGGCTTCTTTGTTTTGATGGAACCTTGAGAACTTAGCCTGCAAATTGAAGCTACTGATTCCTTCATCTTTTCGGGCCCACATACCAACACCCCCACATAGGACCCACCCGTTTCGTTTGGGAAGTTTGAAAATATATCTGCAAAAATTTACGCGCTACATGATTAGTTTATTGAACATACCGGTTTTAAAACTTGTTGAATTGTAAGTAGAGGTGTAAATATAGATTTGTTAGGTCACGCCGTAACGGGTCAAAATGGGTTAGGTTGAGATGAGCCCGTTTGGCCCATTTGACCCTTTTTATGAATAAATTTCTCTACTTGACCCGTTTTAAGATAAAACACAATCTGAAAAACCCGTTCATAAGTAAAAAAACATATAACAAGAAAACATACCATGGAAATTCGGTCTTGCTCCAAAATGTACTTCATGTTCATCAAGATTTCGGTTTGACTGCAAGGAACTTGCATTCATTTCTTTTCCTTTATTCTTAAAATCCATCAAATGTTGTTTCCTCAAACTTTTTAACCTCAAAACCGAGTACACCATCACGCCGACAACGATGGACAAAATGAAAGCCAACATAACAATAAGATCAACGAACGATGATGCGTTTTTTTCTTTCGTAGAACCTTTCTTAGGCCAAGGCAAGAAAACATGGCTAAAAGTAACCAAAAGAACAAAAAACAAAAGCGAGGTGAACCCGATAATAACAGCCTTCAAAATCGGGCTCCCATGGCCATTTGGTGAGTAACTTATACGTTCCGTTTCAAAGTTAACCGTTTCGACTTGAGAAAACTCGCGTATCATATCACCAATCGTTGCGCCCGATTGTGTTTCTTGGGTCACATAAACTTTCAACTTGAGATTAAATTCTTTGGATTTTTTGTTGGTAAGAAGAGGTAGGATGGAATTTAGAATACTGATATTGTTGCTTTTCTTCATGATATAAACAAGTTGTATTTTTGTTGGGAAATTGTTTCTCTTAGTAGAAGAAATTTCTTGCAATATGCTCAAAAATGGAGTCACGCCGATCCCGCCGGCGACTAGAAGCAGACTATCATATTTGCTGAAAGCATAATGATTTGAAGTTAAACATAAGTAAAATACAAGATAACATAGGTGGCATTTTCGGCCCATTTTCTTATAAACAGGTCGATTCGGATTATGGTTTACCTCTTACGGGTTGAATAGGATCGTCAATATTTGGAACGCTAGTTTTCTTTTTACATTTTTAAAGTTAAGTGGAAGAAAGAAAAACAGGACGACAGAGGTGGCTGTTTTGCCCACATTTTAAAAAATGGGCCGATTCAGGTTATGTTTTGCTTCAAATGGGTTGAATAGGAGTAATAGACCATAAATTTGTTTAGGGTTAACTTGATCCAGACTGTTTGGACACATCACCCAATGTGTCCAACCCGCGCATACTCAAATTCAGGGCCGGCTTAGAGCATGTACAAGTTAGACAATTGTGCAAGACCTATCAAGATTAGAGGCCCATAAGTATTTAATTTCTTTTAATATATCAATATATTATATCAATATTTGATTTATTTTAATATATTTTGAGGTCTATTTATATAACTCGTCCAAGGCCCACGAAGGCCATCGAGCTCTGGGGTAGGGCCCTGCTCAAATCTTTACTAATGGATGATTATTTTATGTACCTTAGGAAGTCGGTTGACGCGGGCCCATACGGGCCTTCAACTGAAACCGGAATGCATCTTTGGGCTCTTTGATCGGGCCCATTAATAGGCATTCCCTGGATTAGGTCATAAAGAGAATTTGTCCATGATCCATCACATTTTATGATTATTGACATTGTATCATCATCAACCAAGGAGCTTGAAGCTACACTAAAAGAATGCCATTGAAATTTGGAAATACTTGGTATCTTTATGAAGATTATGCTTGTTGGTGTGTACTTCAAACCTGCATAACACATTTCATTATAGATTAAGATAAGTTATTTTCATTTTTTCAGCTTAGTTTTTACAAAACTAGTGGTTTGTATGACGAATAACATGTCACGTTAACAAACAACTCGTCATTTTTTACACGCTTAGTAGATTTACTGAATGACCCAAACTGGACAAAAAGCCATCTTGTAATGACTGTTAATCCGTTGCCTCGATTTAATAAGTAAACAAGTGACAACTCAAGGAATCTTACTTGGGTCCTTTGGCAGTATAACTTCAATTGCTTTCGATGGAAAGATCCGAGCAGAAAGAATGCACGTTTCAGGCCTCGACTGTATTATTCTAAGTAACCTCTCGATGGCGAAAATTAAAATGGCAGGCAACACCATGTAGAAGTGACGGTCTCCGGTATGAAACAAGAAGAATACTATGAAGATGGTATATAAGTGGTGTGTGTAGTAAAATATTTCAAATTTTTTTCTTCTCACTTGTGGAAGTGATGTTATCCAAATGACTAATCCCACAACAAGTGATATTTCCCCTGCTAGATATATTCTTCCTGTTTTTTGCCATTGGAACACCTATTTTTCCAAAAAATAAAAAACAACAAAAACGAGACATTATATATGAAATAAAAACTACTGGTAAACTGACGGAATAACAGAATAATCAAAACAAATTAAACTTTTTTTTTTTCATTGGTAGGGAAAACTTGTGGACCACATGAAGCGTGCCATGTTGCCTACGCGCGACTACATTTAAGACAACCATGGTAAATTTTTGTGCATTATCATTAACTATTTACTGAAGTAATTTTAAATAATTTAAGGAAAAAAAACATAAACAAGTTGTAACTCTTGATTATGATAAGATTAATACAATAAATTGATCTAAGGATATGTTTTATGGTGCACCGACGGTTAGACATAAATTAAGGTCAGTTTTAGTCATGGAGGCGGACCCAAATGTTATGCAGTGTTTTTTTTTCTTTTTTTCTAGCATCATATACTCTTTTTTTGTGTAGTATAGTAATATATGAAAACAAATCCTTACTGACGTGAAAAGATATGTTGAGCTTGTTAAAAGAGTAAAACGAAACGTATGTAAATTGTAGCTTCTATTTATTACAAAGATAATTAGATAGTTCAACTCAAATTGATTTTAGGTTTAGATTCTGCTTTTCGGCCAAACCATATCTAAGGGTTAGTATATTTCTTTTCAACGTTTAAAGTTAATGAATTAAATGTAAACAAGTCTACTTTAAAAAGGATCCAATTTAACTTTTTTAGGTCAAAGCATGTGACTTTTTATTTTGATAAGTGACAGAAAGTTTGCTACAATGTTCATACTAGCCTTTTCTATTTGTAGTTTCATAAAGTTAAAAAATATTTATAAAATTCATAAAAATAGTTGGAACATTACTCATTTGGCCTCCAAAAATTGCAAAGCTCAAGAAATGTACCTCATCTTGAAGCATGTTTTTGATACCCCATATGAACAAAGTGCCGGCGCCATGTAGAGTGGCGAATGATAACATCAACGTCCCAAGCCAGATATGGTATCGAACAGATGCTTCAAATTGGATGTCGAATAATCGAAAAACAGTCATTCCCCTCATGATAGGGAATAGAAGCAATGCTAGGCATGCTTCCGCCAACAATCCACACCGTGTTGCCATCCTAAAGGTCTTATATTGCCATCTGGATAAAAAAATAAGACATCATGAGATCAAGTCTTGTTTTAGATTGTTGATCATGTGATTTAAAATAATCATGATTACTAAAATGGATTGTAGGGTAGTGTTTGGATATATGCACGTTAATCTGAACTTGTAATAATTAGATATATATTGTTTAATGTTTTACAATACTGATTATGTAACACCTTAAGCAAATTATACATCGTTTCAATATCAACACCCTCACATTGGTTGAAGATGAGAGGAGTGCTCCACACTGAAGCATCAAAGCATGCTCAAGTGGGGTCATCCGAAGATGGGCTACCTCCTTTGGGGTCTTTCGGGAAAACAAAAACAAATTTGTTACCTTCTTATGATCAAATTGGACAATATTTGATGGTATAATCAAATTTCTTTACCAAACACTAATAAAGAATGCCAAGTTGGTATGAAGAATGCTCACATGTTTAATTTCATCAACTTTCTAGCAGGCATCATCTTCTCGAAATCATTAGATACACGTAAATAGAACGTCCATGCTAGAAAGATGACGAACATGAAGATCACAAGAATTTCCATGGCAGATAAAACACCAACAAAACTATTGACGATGATCG
This sequence comes from Bidens hawaiensis, assembly GCF_021521415.1. Lineage (NCBI taxonomy): Eukaryota > Viridiplantae > Streptophyta > Magnoliopsida > Asterales > Asteraceae > Bidens > Bidens hawaiensis. The sequence continues at coordinate 108,570 of NW_027494518.1, read as the reverse complement.
GATTTGATAAGGATGAGATCAAACTCCTCCTTTGTCTGAAAATAAACGACACAAAAGTAATCAAGACATAGAACTATTAATGAGTTTAAAATCATAGTCTTATCTCTAAATTACCTTCGTCTTTGTTCTTCTGTTTTCAAATGTTGGTACACAAATCCAATTATCGTCGAAAGGATAATAGGGAATGAATAGACAACGAAATCAAGACCTGCAAGTATCATATATACTTTAGTCAAATCATATCTTCTAAACATGGTAATAATATAACAAGAAACCGTACCTAATATATTCTATCCGATAGCAAGTAGGTGACCATGTATAAACAAACAATCATGATTTAAATCTTTATTAACTTTTAGATGATCTTACCATTGGAACCGAGAATTGTAGTTCTTGCAGCCTCTTCGGCTTCTTTCCATTTTCGTGTCCATATTTGAGTCGGTTTCATAATCCATAAGAAAGCCCAAACGACGGCTAGTATGATCATCAAAAACTTGAGAAGAAGAAGAAAAGATTTTGCCATTTTTGAGCTTATACAGTGCTCAAAGACCTCTTTTGCAGAAGTTGGTGATCACCAAGTTGAAGATATGCCTATTTATATATCAACATGATATATAGAGATGTAGATATTGTTAGTACACCCCACCATTAGTACAGTGTGCATCATGAATCATGATGATCATTTTGTAAATATATTTCCAATATCTCCCAATGGTGTTGGAATTCTACACATGTGTCATCAAATCTCATGATGAACTATGCTGCCATACAAATTGATTAAAGTGATTATTCTAACAGGTATCGGATTTAAAAACAAATAATCATATATAGCTAAGGTAATTAAGTATAAAAGTGCCGTTTAGAAAAAAAAAAGAAATTAAGTGTAAAAGTGAATGGGAAAACATCTTGTTTGTAATTTCGGACCGTATTCACAAGTTGATGAATATGGAATGACCTAAGTTGACAAGTCAGTTAAGTTGGTTAGTTTCATAATTATAATATGATTATTATGGTAACGTGGTCACCAAGTTAGAGTTAAATTATAAATATAGGGCTTGGTATGCGTGATCAATAGAGAATTATTGTAATGAGTTTTTGAATAAGTTTTCTCTTACAGTTATAAAATGTTTGATCGATCATGTGCCTTGAAGTGGTATCAGAGCTTGGTGTAATTGCGTTCCAAGATCAAGGTACCTTGGGTTGATATCAAGATCTAGTCATCGCATGAAAGCATGTCGCCGTCATGAAGAGATATAAGGTTGATCGTTTTCTCCAAGGAGAGATCTATAAAGTGAGATCTAGGGTCAACAGATTAGAGACGCCAAAGAAGATCTAAGGACTGCCGACCGATTGCTTCAAGAAGCGGCTGCAAATCTTGTTTATTAATCCGGGAACAGTGGAACCAAATCTGAGTCATATTTGCTACCAAAGTTGGTGACAAGAAGATCGACGTTTAATTTTCTTGGTTAATCGATTCAAATTTTGATTTCAAGTTGAAAATCGGATCCGACTGTGACCAAATGACTGGACTAAGAACTGAAGACGATCAATGGCTAATGAACAAGTAAAATCAAGTTACAATTACGGTTATGAAATTACAAGGGTGATTGTTAGTAATTCTGAACCGTGTTCATAAGTTAGTGAAATGAAAGGACCTAAGTTGACAAGTCAGTCAAGTTGGTTTAGTTTCCTAATTGTAATATGATTATTATAGTAATGTCTTGGTTAATAAGTTATAGTTATAACATAAATATAAAACTTGGCTAGAAGCTTGACAAGATGTGTGATCATTAGAAAATTATTGTAATGAGTTTTTTAGTTAGTTTTCTCTTGCAATAATAAAATATTTGATATATCATGTGCCTTGACTGCTTATAAAATTATCCTAACTGTCAATATATATAAATTAGTAACACCGGCAAAAGTTAAAAACCTATAATAAAAATAAAGTTCTAAGAGCATTCACATCCCGTCTCTTAAATTTATGTGAGGAGAGTATGTAAATTTTAGGGTGAGGTTTTGAGTGGTTGTGAGTGTAAATTATAGGGTGGAGAGAAAATGTAGTGATTTTTTGTAAATTTAGGGAAACATTTGGGGAAGATTGTTTGCCCCTATTTATTTTTTAATATTTGTTGGATTGGTTGTGAGTAGAGGAGAGAGAAACTGTAATGATAAAGGTATAAAAAATATTTTTTAATTGAACAGGAGAGAGAAATGTAGTATTTTTTTAGTGTAATTATAGAGATAAGGATGAGAAATGAAATGAGAATGCTCTAATACTATAATTAACACTCTTAGTTTAGTTGAAGTAAAGACATTAATCATGCTATAATTTGTTACAGATAAAATTTAGACACACTGTCTGTATACATTAAAAAACAGTAGAAAAACTTATTTTAATATATACAACTAAACTCTCATAATAAAGTACTAATAACTATAACTAACACCAAGTAATATTACTTTTTATCTCCGTAAGCATTCACATCTTATTTCTTGTAATCTTTCGTATCAAAAAAATATATGAAAACATAACAAAACCCACTCCATCCCATTCTTTATATTTTCCTATATGTATAGTTTGAATAATGATTTCTTATATTTAAAAATTTAAAACTCACTATTCCTTTTTTATGACTTTGCGCGAGTGAAAGAGGGAAAAATTGTAACACTGATTAAATTTATATTATTTAATTAAATAAAGATACGTATAAAGAATAAGAGTGTGGCTTTCTATTTTCAAATGTTAACAAATTTTAAAGTTAAAGCTGAATTTTAATTAAATTATATGAATGGAGATAAAATTTGGGATGTGAATGCTCTAACTAGTTTAGTACCGTTAAGTCGTAAGTAGTGTGTGTTGTTATAAACCGGATTTTAAGACCCGCACTTAAACCGAGAATTGATGGTTCTTATTACTTAGCTATATATAGGACCCGCCACAAATCAAGAAATTACTTGATGCGAACAAATCTACTAAAAACCATAGCTGGCAAATTAATATGAACATGGCGTTGGTCACAACTTAATATTCAAGGAATCTTAACCTTATACGTGTATGTTAATATTCTTGTAGTCCAGGTGGGCCCTACATAGCTATGAGAATAATATTAAGTTCAAGAACAACGGTTTCATTATTATCTTATGACATGTAGATGGGTAGTCTTTGGCATTCATGTTGTCAGCTTCATGATATTTCCCATCTCTTTCCTTTACCTTGTGATGTATCATGTATACACACATATATATATATATATATATATTTGTAGCATAATATAATTGACCCGCATTTGTAAAGTGGATTCTCGGTCCCCTCCACTTCTTGTCACTTTACTTTTGATGTTTTCAATCCTTTTCATTTGATGGCAGTCTCATATATATCTATCTTTTTAACAAACTTTGATCATATGTTACATTTGGCTAGGTTTTTGTTAAGAAAGGCGACTCAAGCCGCAATGATCGTGTTTAACCTCAACTTGACTGGAGCGCAAGTTCGTGTGTGCGCATCATACGCATGGGTGGTCCTGAATTAGACTTTATTAATTTCTCTCCAACAGGATGCCATACCTCCAAGTTGTCCATAATAAGGACAGACACGAGACTTACACTAGTCGTTGAACTCTTTTGAAAAGTAATGGTTCTTTTTGGTAGTAGTAGTGGTATAGTGATGATGCGAGATGATCTTGTAATATTAAGTGTTCATGGATTGGCTTTGACATGCGACATATGCGAAGGAGGTTACACTTCCAACTAAAAATTTTTATACTGGCTAGAAAAGATCGATAAGTTCTATATATGTCAATTAATATGGAGGGTATATATGTAATGAATTTGGATCAAATACAAATGAAATTAACGTGCTAATTGTGAGATTCAATGTTGTTCTGTTTTGAGTTTTTAAAAAATTAAAAGCCCTTTTGAGAGTTGGTTGACCACTAGTGTGGTGTTGACCTGGTGCTCGTGACACCCTGCCAACACCGCGCCACCCTAACCACATCACTCATGATGGGGTACGCCTGATGAAGACCACGCAGCCCATTGACTCTTTTTGACCGTTTGCAACGACAAGTTTATTTAAATAGTAAAATAATATAATTAATATATTAATATAATAAAGATGTACTTCACAAAATCTCGAACATGACTTGGCAACATGTCGTAAGGACAAGGCCGGCTCAACATATATGGAAGCCTAAATCGAAATAAGATTTTGGGGCTTTTTTACGACAATTGTTAAAGTTTTTTTTTTTTTTGCTAAATACAATACATGTTTTGAACTCATGGCCTATACCTAAGCAACAATCAAGCCTACAACCACACCAATACATTACTTTGAATTTACTTTACCCATTATAACATATTTATATATAATGTTTCTTTGGATTTATAGGCTTTAGTTAAATGTGAGCCTAAAGTCCTAACTTGTTTCCGTTGGCCCACGGGCTGGCCCTACGTAAGGACAACCTTCCATAACATCATGGATCATTGAAGGCAAGACTTCAATGTGGATTATGTTTGTGACTTTGTGACTCACCACCGATCACCGATAGACATTGCTCGTCAGAGATACACATATGTACAATGATGGTTTAAGGTTTATACTATACATTGGTTGAAAAACCGAACCAAACGAAACGGTAGGATTTTAGGCTATATGTAATTTTTCTATCTTACTTCGACCATTAGTTATTTTAAGTTAAACTATAAGCATGATTGAGCTTTACTTAATAATATAATACATGGAGTTGATCAATAAATTATATATCATTGTTATTTTTATTTTGATCGTATATATGGTTTCTTATTATATGGACCGAATAAGCCTAATCCCTGAAACCAAACCGTTAGTAAATGCTTAGTTTGTTGGAAATTAGTCCCAAGAATATGAATACGGAGTTTGATCTTAACAAAGATAAACTGTAGCAGTTTATTATAATTCTTGATACCATAATTATATACCCTAACCATATAATTATATTAAATAACTTCCTAAACATACTATGACTCAAACTCCTAAAATTAAAAATTCAAACAAATAAATAAACTTGCAACTAAATCAAACTATTAAACCGATAAACATACCCAAAAAGACTTTCACTTCATGCGCCTGATTTGGTTTCCAGTGGTAAAAATCCGTTACTAATGGTATGGATCGTGGCTTGACTCAATAAGTGTCCATATCAAACTATACCTTGTGAAAACACATTTCACCTTTTGAAATCAATAAATTGAGCATGTTGGAACGTGACATACATTATACAAGTTCAGTTATCGTAGTAACATGTTTTCATTTGTATGTTAGTTAAATCGAAATAGTTATTGAAGTTGAGTGACTTCAGGTGTAAAAAAGCAGATAATATGATTCATGTGTAAAACTAAGTTATTATAACATTTATAATCCCTTTATTAATTAGAAACTTATTGAACATGTGATTCATTGTTGATTTGTTGTTACTTATCTTATAGCACAGTGTTGTATTTGGGCCTCTAATATAGCAGACTTTTAGTGCTCATTTACAAGGATAGCACAATAAGTCAGTACTTGTGTTAATGCTCCTATGGTGGGTTTTATCAAACTGAAGACCAAAATAATTGTGAGGTGCACTATCATAATTTGCTTCTTCCTAATTATGGGGAATCAAATCGTAATTTATAATTGCAAATCACTTTGATTTGAAAATTCTCTTAAATAATCATGCCATTTTAGAACATTAGGGACACGTAACCTCACCAACACGCTTTAACCTCATGTGAACTTTATCACGCACTCAACTATGCATGACTATGGTGTCAAACACGCCACTCTGTCTATACGATAGAGATGAGATGAAGATGATTTATGTGTGGTTGTAGTCATTTTAGGATGACTATTTTCTCACACGTCTAGTTGAATTTTAAAAATTCGTAAAAAGCTAAAGATATTAATTAAATGTTGACTATTGAACAAATCATGTTGAATATTTGAATAATGTAAAACAAGTTAACTCAATCACAAATCATGTACAAAATCAATTGAGAGATATCATCACTTTAGACATCTTACATGTGCACAAACCTAACATAAATTGGTTTATAATTGACTACCCTTTTAATACAAACAAGAAGCACGTTTAAATCACAAGATGCTCACTTTTCAAACCCATAAGTCACATTACTCCAAAAGTTCAAGCAATCGCTACAACATATCTTGCCAGGTTTGGTGAGAAGAAGATCGTATCACGAGTAGAGATCTCTAGTATACGAAATTTTCAACACACGTCAATAATAATCCAATGAAGATCTAGGTCGAATCTTATTTATTTCATAATATTATCAACCGAGTAAAAAATTATGAAAACCGTATAATATACTTGTACAAACTGTTTTACTGAAATAACATAAAAATAATAATAAAATTATTCCATATTCAACTCAAGATGAAGCTAGATTAGTAGATTGTAGAAATAATAATACTTTTATCATGTCCAAATAAAGAAAATAAAAAATGTTGTATATATGTATACGTGTGTCAAAGTGTATAAAATATGAAGAAAGAAAAAAATGAAGATAGAAAGAAAGATTATTAAAGCCATTTAATTATTTATATGAAAAAAAAGGCTTTGAAAGCAACGAGACAGATTCATATTTCACAAGAAGCCACCGCCACCACCACCAGACTCTCACACACACACACCTTTGTTTTAATCTCCCAAACACAACACAACCCAACTGTAATCTAATAATCTTGTTATGTCAGAACACACAAACGGTGATCATAATAATAATGATCATGAACAAACTTCAGAAATCATTGAAGAAGGGTCACGACACACGTGGCGGCGAGTCATGTCACCGGAGATTGTGGAGGTTGAAGAACAAGACAACAAGAGTGATCATGTTACTAGAGAAGTTGTTGATGTTTTTGTTGCTGTCGGGAAGAATGATTTAGATGTTGTCAAATGGGCTGTTGATCATCTTGTGGTTCCAGGAGCTCGTGTTTATTTGGTTCATGTCTACCCTCCTGTCACACATATTCAGACTCCAGGTACATATATGGTGTGAGAATAATCTATGTCTTTTCGATGACTTTGTCTAAAGTTTATAAATTAGGTTTTAGTTAAGAGTTTATAATTGTGTTAATAACCTTAATTTTTTAAGTGACTATTGATGGTTGTTAAGTAATGTTTTTAACTTTTATAAGTATTTTAAAGAGGCACTTTTGCCCTTTTCTTTTATTTGTTACCAAACACTACAAACATAACAAATCATACTATTCATGACAAGATTAACTTTTTAAATTTATTAATTAAAAATATATAAATTTGAATATTCGGCTGATGTGTGTTTATTTTATCTATGTTATGTTATAAGATTTTTAAGATAAATTAAGTTTAGTATAGTATAATGAATTATAGTTAAATATTTAGGGACAAATACGAAACTTTGATTAAGAAAATAATTGAGTTCATTAAACAATTATTATTCCTTTTAATAGCTAATGTGCTTGACAACTTCAAAATTAGCTAACATTACCATAACTTTTTAATATTTAAAAACCGACTTTTAATATTTTATTAAGGGCTTTCCTATATGAGTCAAATTACATATTTCGGTTTGTTTTTAATGCTATTTAAATAATCAAAAGCTAACATTAAAATAATAATAAATTACAATAACTTTGTCATAATATTCTCTCTGAAATTATTAATCAATTTATATATGCATAGTTCATACTTTTTTTTCATAGCAAAATTTAGTCCCTAGTGTGTATTTCGTTAGAATCTAATTGTTTAATACCGTCACATACTCGGATGCCTCCCTCACGGTGTATATTTTCATGTCATTTTTATCGTTTCATCAAAACCAAATACGATACGTTTCTAAACACGAATTTAATTATGTACAACCATTAAAAGTGAAAACAGAAACGTATAAAACTCAAATTCAAATATTCTTTCTACTAAACACCAAATAATACATATTCCACCGACCAAATCAAATGCATTCATCCATGTATAGATCATAGGTGTTTTCTTCCTTTACCTAAAGCATCTAAAAGAGTAAAATGGTATTAGAAAAGCTTTTCATAACCCTTCTTGTTTCAACTTTGACCACTTTCTCTAAGAGCATGTGCAATGTATAGTTTGTAGCTCCACGAACCTCGAGAGAAACCCGCTAAACATTGGTTGGTGAAGTCTTGAGGAATTGGGATGTTACAGAGGGTATGATGATCCTTATTAGGCCAATAGTCGTGATCCTTATTAGGCCAATGGTTGTTGTGGAGAGGCCATAGGGCACGATGATCTTTGTGGAGGTAGTGGTTCACAAATGGTTGCCTCGACCTAAATAACATTGAAGACATGTTTTTGGGAGTTAAATGTTTAAAAGATCGTCATGTGCAAGGCATATGAAGAACCATAAGACTGAATTACCTGGGATGCATGTGCCCATAAGAAATCGCAGAGCCACCCATTAATAGTAATAGAACTCTGTGCAAAGTAAACGTTATATTATTTTCTAGCGGGTTCCTTGTCATAGACATATTATAATAATGACTCGAGAATAGAGAGTAAATGCACTTAATAAAAGGATCTGGTTATATTACTTCATCTTGTATATGATAACACTATCTGACATATATGTTTTGATGTCATAAAAGTTGGGAAGCTATCTAGGAGCCAATTAAGCAAAGAGCAAGTCCAGATATACATTAACGAAGAGAATAACAAAAGAAGGAGCCTCTTACAAAAGTATATACGTCTATGCACAGATGCCAAGGTACGTTTCGTTAGTATTTCACATAAAGAGAACATTTTTTTCTATATGTAATAACATTTTGGGTCGGGTGAACAGATAGCCGTTGAAACAATGCTTCTCGAGAGCAATACCACAACTAAGGCTATCTTGGATCTTATTCAAGTCGTCAACATTACCAACCTTGTCATCGGAACTAAAAGAACACCTTCGCTAAGGTAACTTTTTGATAAAACGTTTGGAACTTTTTTCTATAAAAAACATGAAAAATGGTAAAGGTAAGGCATTCGTCTTGTTATGTAGGCGGTTGAGAAAGGGGCCGGGCAAAGGAGAGTTCATTAAGAAGAACGCACCTAACTTTTGTAAAGTTAGCATAGTTTGTAACGGAAAACAAGTTATGGACGATCAACAACTACAAGTTACGGAAGTTACTCCTAAAATGGCCACAAGTCAAAATGGGTTAAGAGTCGCTCATTTACAAGTGGAACGGAAATTTTTTGAGTGCGCTTGTTTCTCAAGCAAAATTGATTGATTTTTTTTTCTGCATGTACGGTATATACATGAATAATAAAATTACTCGTATCCCTAGTATAATACGATTCATTTGAAGTATTATTATTTCACATTTGTATTCACTCTAGAGTTGTGAAATCATACCACTTTACAAATGGATATGACAATGATATAGATTATAGGACATCATCACTCCTTGTCGGTTTTACTTTCTACAATATTAAAACTTGTTCAGTAAATTATTGAATACGTGATTCCACTAATGATCAACTTCAAATTCTACCACAAATATTTTAAATTCATGAAAGTATTGATATGCACTAATATAGTGGCACAAAAATAGTGAAAATAGAAATTTGTTACGAATCTAGGGATGTTGATTTGACGGGAGTTAGTAATCTCAGTTCCATACTCAATTATACATTGTCTTATACCTGCTGGATGTATATAGCAAGGGTAATTACTAGTCATATCAGGTATACCGATAGTATTTTAGAAGTTACTCATTAGATTTCTCACACACATTCTTACTATTTTAAAATGAAATATTGGTTTTAAATAATCATAATTATGCCCTATTGACAAATAACAGTCTCAACTTCACTTTTGCCTAGTGGCGGTTCTAACTAAAGATGCATTGTTCAACGGTCCAAAAAATGTTTTTGGTTGGAACACTAACATTTTTCTCGGAAAACTTAACATTTTTGTACCAAACATTTTTTAGCATTATATGAATATATTTTTTTAGTAAAAGTCCCAGTTATCGAGGTCACAGGAACCCTAGAACCACCATCAGAATCAGTTCGTGGTAATGTGGTGTTCAGATGATGTTCAGGTTGACTTTTCCGGCTAAATAAAAGCATTTTTCTGACAACCGGCAACTAATGGAGTTAGTCTTCTGTTAGTTGCGAACAGTTTTTAACAATGCACTATTAGTTGGAACTGACACCAACCAAGAGTGAAGTTGAAACTATTATATGTCAGTATGACATGATTGAGATTATTTAAAACAAATGAAAAATTTATATAACTTGATTACCAAAAGTTATAGAACCACTAACTACTAGAAATTAGTGAATTTGTAGATGGCCAAACGAATATGAATATGCATGATTCAGGAAATTGAGCCGAGTATTAGCATATACTTGACTCATTCTACATCACAAAAATTTAAAAACTAATATCATACGCAATCCGTAATCCCTCTATCTAGAGGTGTACAAAAAGACCGGTTCATGGCAAACCGACCAGAACTGGTTTATGAACCGACCCAAACCGCCGGTTTTGATACTGGTTCCCTTTTTAAACAACCAAATCGATTAAAAAATGGTTCTAAACCGAACCGATGGACCAGGTCGCCCTCTCTTTCTTCTAAACCAGTTTATAAACCAAACCGGTTTGGATCAAATCGCTTTTGATTATGGAAATAAAACTGGTTTTGTACACCCTAATCCATCCCATACAAGTGGCGTTGCAAAAAAAACCCGAACCCGAAACCGGACCCGAAATAAAAACCCGGAACCGGTTTTTTTCATTTCCGAACCCGATCCCGACCCTACCCGTAGGGTACGGATAAGGTATGCATTTTGGCACTAAAACCCGAACCCGAACCCGAACCGGACCCGATTTGTACTCAGTAATACCCGAAAACCCGAACGGGTTCCATACCCGAAACCAGGTTTTTCCAATACCCGAAACCGGTATTTCAAATACCCGATGTTTACCCGAAAAATACCTTAAAAAACCCGAAAAATACCCCTAAAAAGTGAAAACTTTTAAAAAATTCAATCTATACCCGAAAAAAAACCGGAAAAAAACCCGAAAAAACCCGTAAATATTGTTTTTTCAATACCCGATAATAGGGTATTCAAACACCCGGTTTTAGAATACCCGGTTCTATACCCGACCCGAACCCGAACCCGATGCATAGGGTATGGTTTTTAGAGACAATACCCGACCCGATTATTACCAATACCCAGTCATACCCGAACCCGGTTCCATATCCAAACCCGAATATTTAAAAAATCCGATTTATGCACCACTATATACAAGTGTAAAAAGTTTAAAACTAGTAGTTTAAATTGGAAGTAACCAAAATACATTTATTGGGCTGCTCAGTAGTATCATCTAAATCAAAGCCCACATACTCCAGCCCACACACAATTTCCATCACACTTTACTATAAAAACCACCTAGGGTTTCATTTTCTGCCGTCGACTCAACACACAGGGTTTCTGCCGCTATCTTCAGGTACATATCAATTCCATTGTATCGATTAATATCAAATCTCCTAATCTGTATATTACATTGTGTATTAACAAATATTAAACCGTATATATATATGCTTTGTTTGATTAATTCCTTGAATTTGAGCTTGATATTTAATCCTTAGGTTATTGATCCGTATGTATGTATAATTTGAATGATTTAGAGATTCGTATATATATATATACACGTTGTGTATGTATGATATTATTGATGCGTATGTATGATTTGATTGATTTAGAGATTTGTATTCAATTGATATATATATATATATATATATTGTTGTGTATGTATGATATTATTTATTTAGAGATTCGTATTGAATTAATAATAAATGTAGGAGAAAATGACTACTAGTTTGAGAAAGAACCGAAAGAAGCGTGGCCACGTAAGCGCTGGCCACGGTCGTATCGGTAAGCACCGAAAGCATCCGGGAGGTAGAGGTAACGCTGGAGGTATGCACCACCACCGTATTCTCTTCGACAAGTACCATCCCGGATACTTCGGTAAGGTCGGTATGCGGTACTTCCACAAGCTCCGTAACAAGTTTTACTGTCCAATTGTGAACGTCGACAAGCTTTGGTCGCTTGTTCCGGAGGATGTAAAGGAGAAGGCGACGGGCGATAAGGTGCCGGTGATTGATGTGACTCAGCATGGGTACTTTAAGGTGTTGGGTAAGGGGAATGTGCCGGCAGCGCACCCGTTTGTTGTGAAGGCGAAGCTGGTTTCGAAGGTTGCGGAGAAGAAGATTAAGGAGGCTGGTGGTGCTGTTTTGCTTACTGCTTAGGTTTGTTGTTTGGGTTTGAGTGTGGATGGTTATGGTTGGTACTGTTAGTTTTGTTTTAAGAATACTATGGTTTGTTGAATTTGAACTTATATTTAATCAAAGTTTTGTTTCGAAAGCGATTATTATTGGAGTTTGATGTTGTATCTGATGTTGCATTTGTGTTGGCTTTATTTCTAGCTTATCTATGAACATTTTAAAATTCGACCTTTAATAAGATTGTGTTTTTGATACCTTGGTTTAAAACTATTGGTTTTGTTGAAGTTTTAAGCCTTCTCATGATTTTATTGTCTATTACTTGAAGTTTTGGTGTCTTGTTTTTTTGAATTATATGCAATGTTTTGGGCCAGACCTGTTGTGGCTGGTTCGTCGGTCTAGTTAACATGTACAGTCTTTTAAAGGGCGTAGAGACGTACTCTGTTGTTCTCAACCGTGTGGAGTTTGCCGTGCAGCTACTGTCGGCATCCATTTGGGTAGGTTAGGCGGTAGTGCACCTGTTTCGTCTAGTTAACATGTCCAAACTGATTGTTAACCGTGGTATGACGTCTATAATGCGTGATCAAAAACTTGTATTTTTTTTTAAGTATCGTCTATATTCAGAAGACTTCTTTATAAATTCCTAAAATGCAAAGTATAAACTGAAAACGTTAAATAATGAGCAAATAGAGGTGGATTTTTAATTATTACTTCTTTTTTTGTTGAATTATGTAATTTTTAAAATCTAATGAAAGTTTAACGCTAACTTTGTTTTAGTAAGTATAATTTATGTTTTGCTTAAAAAAATGTCTATACTCTACTTGAAAGGAGTGATAGCCGACAAATCGGTTATTGCTCATGCCTAATAGCCGTAAAGACAGGGTTTTAGTGTAGTTCGTGATATGATGAAAAAAGTGAGAACAAATCATGGATCTGTCTCCACTGCCTCTACTCTTTGCCAGTCACAGGCATCACGGATGTCTGTCCACCGTTGTTATCGTCACACCAAGAACGCTCCTTCAAAAAAACTAACCACTCTACCAATACGGCAATACGCCTCAAATTCTATGCTTTTGAATTTTGATACTAATCACCAGTGTTAATCTATAGTCAAATTGTATACCTTTCATGCTAAATAGTATACCAATATATATAGTATAACAAATTAACAATTAGTTCGGCATCACTTTTCAAGGCTCAAGTTATAAATATAGGTGTTTCTTAGGCTAGTTTGTCCAAGCCCAAAAGACGGTTGACTACTTGACTGATTTGTACTAAATTATTCAAATGGGTTGTTTTTAAACTGAAAAATTCGGTTATAAGCTTGGTCTTACACCATAACTAACCCAAAAAGAACCAAGTTCACTCCTATTCAGGAAACACTAAATTTGAAACAGGAAATGAAAAAAAACACCTCTTAATGGTTTAGTACACCTCTTAGTGTTTTAGCTCCAAAATCTTGCTAATTGATTCAGTATACAGATATACCCTTTACCTTAATAAACACACTCGTCAAAAACATCCCCCCCCCCCCCTCCCCTTATTAACCACCGCTCACCTCTGCACCATCGACCACCGCACATCTACCGCCACCGCACAACCACCCTATACATCCTATACTTATACAGAGAGAAGAAGAAGGTACATTCTATATCCATCAATACCTCCTTGATCTCCGGTGAAGCATTTCATCTAGTCACAAGCCACTTCCAATCAGTTTTCAGTTCGTCGTCGGACTCTGCCTCTAGTTGCAAGGCCCGTCGCCTCAAACCTTTGCATCTATCTTTATTAGGTTCTCATTGCTATAATGCTATTATCTTCTATAATCTGACTCGCGAATCCAATGCCTTTCTTTATCACCAACTACCACAAACAATTCCTACACAACGAATCTGATGTTTGTACTTAGCAATATCTTCACAATGGGTGATTTGCAAGTACACAATTATTTTCGATCGTCACTGATTGTTAAAATTTAAACCAACGTAATGCTTCAAGTTAATGACGATTCTCGTTTAAACTTACGGGTCTGGGGCTAAACTGAATCAAATTTATAATTTCTAAAATGTTAACAAAAATCTAGAGCTCTAATTCAAAACTCTCTCGACTCATCCCCTCCTCAGGAATTGCCAAACCATTTGACTCTTCATCTAATAAACACACGTACATCAATTGCTCATGAAATGCGTGTATAAAACTTGCTTATAAAATTGGTTCGATGAAGATAATGTTTGTTCAACTTCTTGAAATTGAGAATCGAGGCTACTAATACTAATAGTGATTCGTTACCAACTAGATTAATACATGAAACGAATTCTGTCCAGTTTTTAATAATTCGGTCACATTCGGTGCATAACCAAGGATCGACCCAAAGAACTGATGACCAACTTGTCTACATAATATCGGTTCGGTTTTGGGAACTTCTCGGTCTGGTTCTTGGAAATTTTTCGAGTCAAACTGAATTCTGCTCACCCTTGGTTCATAGGGGTAAAATAGTCATTCTACAAAATTATTAAGGTCTAACCATACAACACTTACCGACCCAACACTTACTAGCTCAATCAGACGTCTTACTGATTCAACACTTACTGGTGCAGAGGTTGCCAAATAGCCCCAAAGTCATTAATGTAGAATATACTTGGTTATATTTACATCATTGCTGACTTGACCACTTAGTTATTTTGCTTAGTTATAATTTCCAATCTGAACTTTAGGTTTAGTTCTCAAGGAAAGTGAATAGAAATGAAAATTTGACGACTACAATGGACGGAAATGCCCCTGAGTGAGACCCAAAATCCATTATTCATAGCTCCAAATCAACATGAATGGGTTTTCAGCATTTTATTTGTAAATTTGATTTTTTTTTTCATCGCTATTTTTTTGTTAAAACGTGTGAATGCTTGCTTAAACTAATTCACACATTTACTATGTATACTTGTTTGTTTTTGGTTGCTAGCTCCTTGCTAGTGAACCTTTCAGTTATAAATTTACAATACTATCTTATCAATTAAAAACGTAATTCACACAATTTTCATAAAGTGAATTTAAATATCCGGTAATCAGTTAAGTTTTCTAAAATTTAGCTCAAACATTTTATACTCATCCGTCTCGTTAAAAATGTTCATGTTTCCTTTTTTATTTATCACATTACAAATGTTAACTTTCAAAATTTATTAGCCAGTTTCCAAGTTTACCCTTAAACACACACAACTAGCATTAATAAACAATGAGAAAATTCCCAAAATGTCCCATTTTTAGATATAGATTCTAAATATGTCCCTACAAATTTTAAATTCCCCTTTTGTCCCTTACTAACTCGTCTTCGGCTCTACGTTAGAAGATCGAGACAACATGTTTCTTAACGCGCCGCCTCCACTCCATATTAGCTTATAACCCGTCGCCTCCCTGCCATGTTAGCTCAGAACCCATCGTCTCCCCTCCATGTTAGCTCAAAACTCATCACCTCCACCATGTGTTAGCTAAAAAACAAATTCTACCTTATCTTTATTAAAAACATGGATCCAAAACTTAATTAAAAAATATTTAAATATTTTAAATTTTATTGGTTTTTAAGTTCTTGTATATTGTATTTTAGATAATAATATGATTTAGAAAAGTCATGTATACTGTAAAATTATTATGTGTACCTTTCTTAGATATATTTTTTTAAATAACAAGATATATTAAATTTAATTTTATAGCTAACACTGTGAGTAAGCGACGAGTTTTGAGCTAAAATGAAGGGGAGACGACGAGTTTTTAGCTAACATGGTGGGGAGACGACGGATTATGAGCTAATATGGAGGGGAGACGACGTTTGAGCTAACTTGGTGGGGGAGGAGACGGGTTATGAGCTAATTTGGAGGCGGCGAGTTAAGAAACATATCGTCTCGATTTTCTAACGTAGAGCCGAATACGAGTTAATAAATAGACAAAGAGGGAATTTGAATTTTAGAGGGGCATATTTGGAATCTATATCCAAAAATGAGACATTTTAAGTATTTTTCCAATAAACAATATTGATTGACCTAATTTTTAAGAATATTATTGTAATTTGGTAAACAAAAAAGTAATCATTCAATCTACATTGAATTTGTGTTTTTCAAACCATAATACTTAAAGAGGGACAAGAGGAGTATATTTATATTCACCCTGTAAAATATTTGATTTAGTATTGTTATTTCTCTCCTCTTCTTCTTCTACTAGTGATCAATTCTCTTTCTTTCTATATTTTTATTTTAATTTTTTTTTCGCTTTTTATGAACGACGAATATCTGTTAATCTTTATTGTTTGTGAAACTTAGAACAAAGACACCCCCCTTCCATATTCAGGTATTTAAAGACTTTGGCTTTACCAGCAAACCACGTCATCAGAACAAAGACACCCGGCCCCCTTCCATACTCAGGTATTTAAAGACTTCGGCTTTACCAACAAACCACGTCATTGGTTTGCAATTGATCTACTAAAACTGAAAACGGGTCATATTTGAATTCACTCGCATGCAAATAGGATAACTCATGTTCCCATGTTAGAAAATATTGGCTTTATGCAACATGTAACCTATAATTTCCACTTGTCGATATCCAGATAATTTAGAAAGTACATTAAAACTGGCATGATATATCCTTCGATATGCACATGAGTATACACATGTGAGTAGACCCAACTATCAAATTGACTTGACCTACCTCAAATAAATGGTTTCATGTGTATCAATCAAAATTATCATCAACCAAACCGAATAAATTCCAACATATTTTGCACTTTGCGCGTGCATGAAATGTTTGACATACAACGGAAACAAGAAATAAAGAACGTGTAATTCTTAAATATGAAAAATTTATCAATTTGTAAATGAAATAAACAATTATAACTAAGCCCTTACAGTTAATTTGGCAGGTTTGTCAAATTTTTGAAGCTACATACCAACATTTAGATAATGAAATTAAGACACTCAAAGATTGAAAAATTTGGGAAACAGTCTCTATTGGCTTGTACAAACACCCAAATGGTAGGATTTAGGCCAAGCCGCCAAAGGCCATTTGCTACATGGTTTGGCACTTTGGCTGTTCCAACGACTAGTAATAAGTTTTGTAATTCCACTCGTAGCCTAATTAAGTTATGCCCTTTTAGAGTTCTCCATGTCAAACTGGTCCACGGAAGATTCTGTTAACTTTTGAATTAACTCCTCATCACAAATCTTGATCGATAAAGAAAAGCATAAACAAAATAGATTTGGAATCCAACTAGGCTGGGCTCTTTCTTATTAATAACCAAACCCGACACAAAAATAATGATACCCAAGATCTATATATCTATACCAACCATACGAACCTAGTCGTAGTCTAACTCAAACTCAAACTCAAACTCTAATAAATCAATAAACAGACCTAATGACCAGTGGCGAAGTTTGGGCAAAAACCCCTTAGGCTACCTTGCTTCTCATTTCTTGCTACTCGGTTCTTACTTCTAACCAACCCCTTAGACTACCTTGCTCTCTTTCCGATCAAATCCCACATGTTTTAATCATTGCAATTGTAGTCTTCACGAAACATGGTCTTGCTCGCACCACAAATGTTTTGTTCCGACCACATAGGCCTCAATTTAACCACGCAGGTTCATCTTGCTTTATTTCTCCTTTGAACCACATAGGGTCTTCTTCCACACATGAACTTTCTTTTGTTGCTTGATTCGTTCACAACACATGTTAGCATGTTACTACAACAAAGATTGCTTGTTCATTTTCTCACGGCTAGATTGCTTGATCCACACAGGGTCTTTCTTCTTCCTGGCTCTTTTCATTTAGTGTGGGTTAATGACCTCTTGATTTCTTAATTTTCTACTTTTCATTTAGCGTGTGTTAGTAAGTCTAGGTAAACAAATTTTTCTATTGAAAGTGAATTTTAAACGAACCATCACTCTGTGTTTGTTGACT
This sequence comes from Bidens hawaiensis, assembly GCF_021521415.1. Lineage (NCBI taxonomy): Eukaryota > Viridiplantae > Streptophyta > Magnoliopsida > Asterales > Asteraceae > Bidens > Bidens hawaiensis. The sequence continues at coordinate 90,363 of NW_027494518.1, read as the reverse complement.
CAAGCATTCAAGTCTTTATGTTGTTTTGAATACACGTTAACTACTTGGAAGGGTTAGAAGTTTGGATAATGTTAGGTTCTTAGGCTAAGGGTAGTGGGGCTTGGTTGAGCCCCAAGTGATCCAATGTATTTGTACCACGTAGGCGTTGATGTGACCCAGGATCAAGCCCCTCAACCAAGCCCCAGAGGGTGTAGTGGTCCAGGTGATCAGGGGCTTGATTGAATTTATTTATTTATTATTATTTTTTTGTTATATAAACAAATATAAATTAAAATACATCATTAAAACATAAATAAAAAGGAAAGTAATAAGGAAAATAAAAAATACATATAAATAGCGCTTTTATTTTTGTGTTGCCAATTCCTTCCGAATACGTTCTTTTTCTTCCTCCATTAGCGTTTGGTCATATGGCGGTAGGTGGCTAAAGTCTTTGGCTAGAAAAGCCAAACTCTTGAAACGGTTTCTTTTGTGTCGAGCTTCACCAATTGAGAGGATGCCACTTGACAATTGATCGATGTCGAAAGGTCAATCAAAAACACTTATAAAATATCTTTACTAGCTAGGGCAAGTAAGGTGTCGAATCCACAGGGAATCAGTGGAAAGTGCAAGTGGAACTCAAAATTTATTGTAAAAATAATTAAAATGGACAAACGATGTCAAGCGGTTTAAAAGAGTAGTTTGTAAACGATTATGTGAAAATAACCAAACTCCAGGGTTCGGGTTTTGCAACAAGTTAAGGAATTGATAAACTTCCTTGGACGGTTTCTTATAAAATATGTAAATCAAAAGACTTAACGATTGACTGTGTTGATCGTCAGAACTGAATCCGAACAATTGACACGGCTTAATAAAAATCTAATCGATAGTTGATTTTACTTGTTGAAACACAAAATCAATAATATGGTTAATGATAAACGGGTCAATGACGAAAGAACTTAATCCTAATTGCTGATGACCACAAATCAATTAACTGATACAAGATTAAGTAATCAATTAATTAAAACCGTGTAAGCACGAAAGCAAACTCAAAGAATTGATTAATCGAATGATTAATCAATTACAAATCCAAAGTTAAATTTTAGAAAAAACAAAACCTAACAAGCAACTCAACCCTACACCCGGAGATGGTTATGAAGCCTTTTAGCCTTGCATCTGGATCTTCATGCTCTTGATTATGATACTGGAGATGGTGTTCATGGATCAATTTTGTGATTATGGTTATTGAATTAATTCGATACTAGGGTTTTTGGGACTTAAATATGGAAGAAAATAACCCAAAATCACTTTTTCCGTCAGACCAGACCATAAGCTACGGTCTGGCCACCGTAAGCTACTGTCAGACCGTAGCTTACGATCAGACCACTCTGCCTTACGGTCCTGCTGGGCCAAAACTGTTTTCTTCATAAAATCTTCGTTTCAACTCCGTTTTCCTCCCCGTTTGCGGCCACGTCTTCGTATTTCAATTCTCTATCATCTCATACATCATTACTTTCATTTTCACTCCATCGTGAATGCTCCAAGTTAGCTTCTTTAAGCTCCATTAAGCTCCGCACACCTGTAAACATAAAACCTATCAAAGTATTTGTGTTCGATACATATAAACAAGTAAAACACACAATATAAAACACTTAAAGCATGTACTTTTACCCACACATCACATCCCCACACTTGTCATTTGCTTGCCCTCAAGCAAACTCTCATGCAACACAAACACCTCGATCGACGGTTCATCAATTATCAGTTTAATACTAGTGAGGTATAAGGTCATACCCAATTCCCAAGAAATGACACTTTCAAGGTTGATAACCCACCAAATAATTTAATGATACATTTTAAAACTATGAAACCGCCCTAACGGGTGTACTTTGTTTCTGGTTAAGGCACACATGTTCATACCCCTCATAATATAACATCTCTCCTCTCGGTTTAATATCTGGACTAGCAAAAAATGTGCTAGTATCTCTCTGCCCTCAATACCAAGTATGAACACAATGTAATAAGCTTGGGAGCAAGTCATATTTTCACCCATTACCCACCGGTTGCATAGAGAAAAGAACTAAGGGTTTTGCTGTGGCTTAGGTTAGGGTGTGGAATTGGATTTATTTAGTGACTTATGGTGGATGAAACTCAATTTATTGACACCAACAAACAAACGAACAAACAAACTCACTAACTATTATTTACAACCAATAACGAATTTAAACATGAACTCTTTTTGAGTTTACCTTGATTTTTCATTTTTTTTCTTTTTCTTTTTTTTAAACAAATACTAACATCAATATACACAAACAACTGACCCGAGACATACGTACATTGTGTACTATGCTCGACAAAAAACTTAAATACAACTCTTAACATACCAAGTTTCATCCACAGAGTTAGAACAAAAGGCCAAGGCTAACACGGCTTGTAATGTAGGTTTAAACAAATAAAGGGAAAAGGCACAAACTCGGCTCCTAAGGGATAATGTAGGGTAGGGTGTATTATTTTATTTTTTTAGTTTTATATGTAAGGCCAATATAAAGTATGTTTTCTACAGTCCTATTTCTCCATACAGGTGGTGGTATTAAGATCTCGAAATGCATGAGACAACCAAGTTCTAGATATCATGGACATACCGGTTACTCTCGATAATGGCACTCAAATGACATGTGTATATACTATATATTATATGTGTATTATATATAAAGCAATCCTCACACACATACCGGAGGAATTAGGCTGCCGATATGAAACATGTGTACCTGTCCCCATGACTCGTTATCCCCATCTAAACGGTCCATTTTAATTTTCTTGTTGAAAAACATTTGCATGGGAAGACTTTCGAGAAGCTTAAAAACTGACCATGACCAAAGACCTCTACTTGACATTAATACTAGCAATTAACAAATTACAATTCCGGCTTTTGCGCACAATCAAGGTACTCTAAGGACAAAAATTTCAGTTTTCCCCCATCCCCACACTTGAGGTTGACATTGTCCTCAATGTTTAAAAATATAACTTTTAGAAGAACATTAACGAGGATGGGGTTAAAATTTAATTCTTATTAATTTTAAAACCGGGCTTAATGTGATGGGAATATCGAATTATACAATTACAATTTTAACAAAGCAACTAATAAAACAAAGAAAATTATGAAAACGAAATAACCTGACATAGGTATCTCGTGTGCACTCATGCTTGCTCCAGATGAACCTGTCTCCTCGACTCACTCAACAATATATGCAAACTCTCACACGTGTAGAAGCATGCTTCTCACAATATTTGAATATGCTTTTTAAACTGTTGATTATAATTACCAAGCCGAGTTAAATAAATTTCATAATTAAATTTGTTAAACGAGTAAAAATGTTAAAAGACCTAACTCACTTTCGTAGGAATCACGATTGCATTTAGCATATGCAACAAGCCCTTTAAACCTCCCGGTAGCCCCGGTAGACAAGTAAGGTCTCGTGAGGGTTTATAGTGAACTACACCCACAAAGTTCGGATACAACAAAAATATACACGTACCTGAATCAACCGTAGCAAAGTATGAATGCACCTTGGGAAGCTGCAACTCATGTTAAGATGATTCTTTACCAAAACATTGCAAACTCCGACTTTTCCATGTGTGGCATCCCCACACTTGACTTTTGCTACAACGGAACGCTTGAAATATAACGGTTAAACAAACTACAAAAAACTAAAATAAAATACAAATTGCAAATAAAATCCGGGTTGCCTCCCGGTTAGTGCTAAGTTTTTGTTAAGGTCTTCAGCCAGACCATTACCTGGTATGACGTTTACGGTGGTCTAAGCGGACACTTCCCTACCGAATTCCTTGTAAAAGCTCGATAGTTGACGCACCTCGGCTCCGCTTCTTCCTTTATGTTCAAGATGTCTGATAAACAATTACGGGTCGGTGTGAATGAAAATTTACCTTCAGAATTTCCAACATATGCTCGGTAACGAACACGCCTATCCCACACACTGTTTCTTATCTTTCAAACATCAAATATTGATCGGGGCCGAACCGAGCATTTTCCCATCGAGTTTCCCGTGTAAGCTCGGTAAGTGACATGTCGGACCCACACCTTATTTCTCATGGTTAATACTCATGTATACCGAATACAAGGCCATTTCATCAAATTTTGCTCAAGGTCTTCTAGACTCGCCTTTCTTTTTCTTGAACTTTCACTATTTCCCCCAACTTCATTTATCAATGTGACTAGTATGGGAGAACAATTAGGATTCACATAGTTTACTTCAATCACCGGTATTTCAAAGGTTGTTATGTCTTCAATCGGGTCTAAACTTTCAACTTCATGACCTAAACAATTTGAACTCTCTCGCTCTATATTATCATCTTCAATCACAACCATTGTACTTTTTGACTCTTTAATGATTGAAAGAGTTGGTGTGGTATTAATTTCCACAACCTCTTCCTCCAATTCGTGCTCTGAAAAACCCCTGAAGCTCATCTATCACTTCATCATTCACCACGGCACCACTAACCAACTTTTCTTGTTTTCGTTCAATTTGAGCCACCTCTTCTAATAGTTGACTCACCAGTTTTTCTTGAGTAGCATTAAAGGTTTCCTGGAGTTCTATCCTCTTATTTAAAGCATGATTGTAAGCTTTTTGATCTCTCTTCATCTCCTTCAGAAAATCCATAATGTCTTTCTAAGACACATCTTTGTTACCTGAGGAATCTTCTTGATCTTGCTGATAAATTCTTTGATGTGTACACCATGATTATAATGTTGAGGGACTTCCTCGTATATTGGTTGAGGATGTTCATGGTGGTAGTAGTAGTCATCCTCCTCTTGATAACTTACAAAAGTTGGCGTATCGGACCCTTCACTATCATACTCAGAATCATCCTCAAACTGGTAACAATTAATTCTCTTTTGAGATTGAGAACTGCTTTGATGCGAGTTTTCATGGTTACATGTTGTTGACCCAGAATAACTCTTATAATCAGATTGAGGCGATGAATAATTTTGGTACCGCTTGTTGCGACCCTGTTGGTTGAAGCTTCTTTGGTTATCTGACTCGTAGAAGCCTTAAGAGTTTGGTGAAGGTGGGCCATGATATGAATGTGTACGGTACGAGTCATCGTCCTCCACGGCCTTATATACTTCATGTGGGTCATAGACCCAACTCCACGTCATCTTGAGTTACCTACACACATAAGACACACAAAATCAACGAAGAAACAATTAAAAACTAAGCTAAACTAGCACTTTGCGCGTTGATTCTCTGGCAACAGCGCCATTTTGATCGAAGTCGAAAGGTCAATCAAAAACACTTATAAAATACCTTTACTAGCTAGGGCAAGTAAGGTGTCGAATCCACAAGGAATCAGTGGAAAGTGCAAGTGGAACTCAAATTTTATTGTAAAAATAATTAAAATGGACAAACGATGTCAAGCGGTTTAAAAGAGTAGTTTGTAAACAATTATGTGAAAATAACCAAACTCCAGGGTTCGGGTTTTGCAACAAGTTAAGGAATTGATAAACTTCCTTGGACGGTTTCTTATAAATTATGTAAATCAAATGACTTAACGATTGACTGTGTTGATCGTCAGAACTGAATCCGAACAATTGACACGGCTTAATAAAAATCTAATCGATAGTCGGTTTTACTTGTTGAAACACAAAATCAATAATATGGTTAGTGATAAACGGGTCAATGACGAAAGAACTTAATCCTAATTGCTGATGACCACAAATCAATTAACTGATACAAGATTAAGTAATCAATTAATTAAAACCGTGTAAGCACGAAAGCAAACTCAAAGAATTGATTAATCGAATGATTAATCAATTACAAATCCAAAGTTAAATTTTAGAAAAAACAAAACCTAACAAGCAACTCAACCCTACACCCGGAGATGGTTATGAAGCCTTTTAGCCTTGCATCTGGATCTTCATGCTCTTGATTATGATACTGGAGATGGTGTTCATGGATCAATCTTGTGATTAGGATGAGTGTTAATGGTGTAAGATAGCCTCCAAGAAGTTCTAAAACTGATGGTTATTGAATTAATTCGATACTAGGGTTTTTGGGACTTAAATATGGAAGAAAATAACCCAAAATCACTTTTTCCTTCAGACCAGACCGTAAGCTACGGTCTGGCCACTGTAAGCTACGGTCAGACCACTCTGCCTTACGGTCCTGCTGGGCCAAAACTGTTTTCTTCATAAAATCTTCGTTTCAACTCCGTTTTCCTCCCCGTTTGCGGCCACGTCTTCGTATTTCAATCTCTATCATCTCATACATCATTACTTTCATTTTCACTCAATCATGAATGCTCCAAGTTAGCTTCTTTAAGATCCGTTAAGCTCCGCACACCTGTAAACATAAAACCTATCAAAGTATTTGTGTTCGATACATATAAACAAGTAAAACACACAATATAAAACACTTAAAGCATGTACTTTTACCCACACATCAACAATTCCGTAATTTCTTTTTTATAGTCGCCATCAACAACCGTTTTTTTTTCCATGATCCCTACTCAGAGGGCGGCTACAACCTTGGTCTTTCAAATGACCTTCGGACAAGTTTAGGTCGAAGTCAATTTGATTCTCCGACCCGTTCGAAGAGACGTATGTGCCGGACGCACTAGTTTTTGTACGTTTTGCCCCTTCGGTCACGTCCTCCGCACATAGTTCAATCCATTTCAAGCACTTTCTTAACACCTTCCACAAGTAGCCATCGTCAAACGTCTTCACCACCCCGTACCTCCGCAACACCTCTTGTTTCCATTCATCACAAGTGAATTGGTAAACCGCGAGATCATCGGACCCATTCGGCCGCATTCGGTTAGCATTGCGGTCATGAATGTTGGTAAACAATCCTACATATTTACGAGTATCGGTCCACCGACCCGATATCATATTATCGGTACGGCCCTACTCCCCACTTGATCATAAAAACATTCCCGAACCTTGGCCCAAAAAACTTGAGCTTTTTGAAAGTCGGCTACAAAATAAATAACAAAAAATGTAATAAGTACACACAAAACTTAAAAGATATATTAAACAATAAAATTCACGAAATAATTTAACCGCGTTCCGATCTTGGGATATTTCGATCCAAGCTTTCGCCAACGCAAGCTTCTCTTCTTTAGACCAGGGAGTAGACTTCCGCTTCTCCGGTGCCGAAGGACCATCCGCTTCGCCGGTCTTCTTCCCCTTCTTTTTGTGGGATCGTTTTGCCGGCTTCTCCGATGCCGGCTCTGGTTGTGTTTCCGGGACCGAATAATCGGGTTGTGACATCTCAATGAAATCTTGAAACGAACCGTCGTCCATGTAGTTCAATCCATCGGGAAATTGAGTGTCGTTGATGATTACCCCAACCCGACATGGTTTGTAACTTGATAGATTCTTCAATTATTAGACAGAAATGTAGTGAGAATGGTGTGTTAATTATTGTTATAAAATGGGGTAGTTATTTATTATGTGTTATTTGAAAAAAAAAAAGAATTTAAAATAGCCCAACGGTTATTTTTTTGAAAACCAAAACATCACCAACGGCTATATCCTCCCGTGGTCCCAGCCACGACGGACCACCGCGCCCCCAACCACCTGAGGGGTGTAGCGGTGTTCGTGAGCCACGCCCCCCGCTCAACCCCCCTACCCTCAGCCTTGCCTCATGAAGAGGCGGTATACTCGATGCGCGAGGACTTGGTTTAACTCATTTCTACTACTCTTGAAGAGATAGCACTAAATCAAGAGATACATAGTAGTTAGTGGGTTAGATCCCTTATAAACAATTTGTACTTTATACTTTAAAATGGCCTTGCAAATCAGTTGCCTAATTGCTTACTTACAATATTGTTGAGAGTATTGATGCCTTCAAAAAGGGGTGATGCTACATTTAGCACTAAAACACACATATTTGCTTTGTTCGATCATAGAACGAATTTAGATGGTTGTCATATAAATTGCTCGTGGTAAAACTGTTTTAAGACAACATCGATTTACCCAATTTTACATTAAAAATAGATTGATTAGAAAATGTTTTTTTATTAATATTATTATTTGAATATTATTTAGGGGGTGGGGTGGGGTGGGGTGGGGTGGGGATCTTTAATGATAAAATCAAAGCCCTAAGTAATAGAATCGGATCCTGCAAATGGACCTTCACCACGAGATCCATCTTGTCAAGACCTTAATTTCCGTTCGTTGTTTGAGCTCCATAATTCCACCCGTAGTCCCAGCTATGCCCTTTTTATGTGTAGGGTTTTTTCTTCTATCCCATTTTTTTCTATCTAGGTAGTCCAAGTAGGAGTTGCTAGCTCAGGGCGTCTCCGAGAATCTGTTAAAATTTCGAGGCTCGGGACAAGCATAAAGGAAGGGTCTCTGAAATCACATTTTAATTATGTGATGAATAACTTAACAGTTTTACCAATTAGGTTGTATTTTCAAAGCACAATACTGATCAAAGCAAAAAACAATAATAATAAAAAGTTACTAAAATAGTTAATATAAAACACAAATTAAAGACAAGTTTTTCTATACAAATAAAACATCACCAATGGGAATTGAAACTATGACATTTGGTTCCATAGACTACCAATCTTTCTTTTGCATCAAGGTGTCATTTTGTAGATTTACATTTAAAAACAAATTATATATAAAATACATATAGTTTCTTTTAGAGACAATTTCATATAATAGTAACCAAGTTTCAAAGGTGTTTCAATTAGGTCACTTAACTTTAAAAAATATTCAAATTAAGTCACTCAACTTTCATATTTTATTAAATTAAAGGTTTTAACATGTTTTTTTAACGTTTTTCTTTTTTGTTTCACATTAGAAGTTTTTTTATCTTTTTTATATGTTGACATTGAGTGGCGACGTGGATTTTATTTTTTATTTTTGATTTTTTATATATCTAACCTTTTTTTTAATTTTTTAAGTTTAATTACATATATTGCAAATTCTGACACCCACATCTTATCCTCCATTTCTTTCTTGACGCACAAAAAAATCGGTGAGACTCGATTTGAAGATTTAGTGACCCGAGTTGAGGAAAATATGCATGAATGACCTAATTAGAACACTTTTGAAAGTTGGTTACTATTCTATAAGATATTCCCCTTTTTAGTACTTATGGGCCTCTCGGTAGAATTGGATTGCGTCTGTTGTCTTCCTCGATCTCCCTTTGGGCAGGCTATGTGCTAACTCTTGCGTTTAGTGTATTGGTAACGGATTTCAATTCGCCATAGCGGATTTCAAGGTCCTAATGGTATCATGGTTTCCATGCAATTAGAGTTTAATGTATTGCTTGTGGTTGATTTATAACTGCATTAAGAATACTCTATTTAATTGTTTAACTAAATTCTCAATTATTCATACAAGCAGGAAAAAGTAGGCCAAACGAGTTTTATTCTACATTTATTAGTTCGCAGTCGTGATCATATTTCCCATAAGCTTTAATGTTACCCATCTTATTGATCTTACTCATTTCACGTTACAGACCAGGCTTGGGGTCCATCCTAATTAGCGTTCGTCAGTAAACGAATGTCTCTTTCGCTTTAAACGCCATCCATATTTGGACAATGAACTATATTTTCAATATTTCAAGATTCTTCTTGTTCCAGAAAACTTTCATGCCAAATCCATAATTGGTACAACCTCTTTTTCCCATAGTAGTTGTTTGAAATCCGAAAATGGTAACGAAGAATAAATGCAGTGGTTTTTAGCTGAGTTTTGTTCTTTAGGATGCTTGTGATAGGTTGTCCAAAACATTGCCTATAATTCAGGTGGCTTCCATTATTGACCTCCTATGTGAATTAGATTATTCAAATAAAATTGTGTTCTTTGAGTTACTGTAGGCTTTGATTTTTATGATAGCATCTATTAAATATATACCATTAATGGAAAGTTTAAATAGATTTTAATGTTCTTCAAGGAGACTTGGAATTTGTCAACTCTCATAACATTATACAACCAAGTGAGCCCCATGCATTTCTGAATTTTAAGTCAGATTTTAATGATGATCATATGAAGTTTTTGAAACTGATGTAAGTTTTGTTCTTTGTAGAAAGACTTTGAGAAACGGATACGAAATACAGAAACCGTGGGCTAACTTTAAAAGTGCATAACTTGGACTATGAGTGAAGATACGAGGTCCTATAAGCAGTTGACGGAAATGTCTTTAAATAAACATAATTTTCTTCCTTTAAGATTATTATTTGTTTTATTGTTTCTATGCTGTGACAAAAACAAAAGATTGTGAAGTTCGTATATATAAACAACCGGAAAGAAAAAAAGAAACCCTTGGTCCACACTTGATCCAAATTTCCATAGTTTTCGGTCCCGGTTTCAACTTTCTAAATTGACAATACCCCAGTACCCCTCATAATTCCATTGTCCAGGGCCTTTGATTATGGTGAAAAAGTCTAGACCATTTGAACAAGCCTAGCTATGATTTTTATGAAGCTTCTTTTATGAATATCATTAAGTATCGAATTTAAAGTGATTACTATTGGCTAGGCTGTCTTGTTACTTTATGAACAATAGTGGAATAATGAAGGGGTGACTTTATTTACTTTTGGTTATTATGTTTCCAACAACTTATTACAAAATTTTAATTCTTTTAAGGCTCTTTGCGCGGTGAACTTATTAACAGGAACAGGAAAGTTTGGTTTGTTTGGGATCTTGCCATATAAGCTTTTGTATATTTCACATTTTAAGTATGTCCTTATCTTTATTCATGGCGAGACGTTGATCTTGCGTGTCGGTCTATTTAACCTAGCTATTAATCGACGACCCCTACGTCAAGACCTTTAAACTTTACAAAGCCTTGATCTACATCATTTACAAAGAGAGTACACTTTTTTAATAACTTTATGTAAAACACATGATTATATTTGATGCCTTTTCTTTTGCTGTTCAAGAAAATGTAAAAGTGGTGAATTTGAGTTCAATTATTTGAGTTATTACTTCTTTGACTTATTATCAATTAGTATATTTTTATTAACTTTTGTTACACATAAGGAAACTAACTTAGCCACACCCCATATCTAAAGTGTGTATGCTCAAATTGCTCAAAGTTTGGGTCCCACCAAACACTTGTAAACCTTGTTTTCAAAAATCTATGTTCGGTTTTCAGTTTTCTGTCTTGTGCTTACATAATCCTACCAGATTGATCAACATAGTGTAAAACCTTTTTACACGTTAATAAGACATGCATGCGTACAAAATCAAAATTTATAGAAGCAGATAGGTAGAGTATGCATGCATGAGTAGAATCGTATAATAGATATAAATACAATGAGGTGAAATTGTAAAGGAATTGCCAAACTAAAGTTACTTCCATTGAAAAAAAATAAAAACCAACCATGTTATAAATATGTAGTTAAAAAATGGGGAAACCACAATATTACACATTGACACATCAATATAAGTCTTATTGGCCAAAATGACATGAAAATATTGTACCCACCCTTTTGCACAATCCAAGAAATATAATAGCAAGAAAACTTTACATTATGCCTTTAGTCATATCTCTATACGCGAAACTGAAAAAAGAATAAAAATATTATACCGTCGAGCAACCTTATAATAGAATAAAACTAGCTGCGTAGCCGAGCATTACATGCTTGGATATCTAATCCATCAACCTTTTATTTGTTGATAAGATGAAATAAATGGTGAGCTGAAATTTACATGGGTCAATCATATCTGATTAAAGACATGAGTGTATTCCCCAAGTAATGACCCCATTGGGTAGATATTGAAATCTGATGTATTATTAACTTGTACCTCATGCATATGATGATGTCCCCATTGACCTACACACCCTTCTTCAGACTTGACATTAACCCCATTGCTTTGAAGCATTTCACCTTCAAATGTCATTGGTTGAAACCCTCCAGAAAGACTTGTGTTCATGTTTGAACTATTGGTGGTACTTAAACTTTCTCCAACTTCATTGATCATGAATGAGTTTGTAGTCATTTTCAAATCATGATGATCAAAACTTGCTAAATTTGGCAAGGAGGCTTCATAGCTTGTTTGATGGAATTGAGCTAAAAGATTGGAATTGTAGCCGATTGAATCGACACCCGATTGGAATTCAACCAAGAACAACGGATCAGAAACAGATTTACCCAAGAAAGTTTCGCGTGTCAAACCGGCTCCCATTGATGATGACGACGATGATAACATTAATCCACCGTTGTTGAAATGAAAAGCATGCTCTAGTTCACCTGCCATTGGCATTGATGACGAAGAACTTGGAAAAAATTCAATCTTTTTGTCTTTCAAGTAATCTTTATCGATAATCGGCTTGTGTGTGTTAGGATCAATCCCTTGTTTTATTAGTTTCTTCTTCAGAGACGAGTTCCAGTAGTTCTTGATCTCGTTATCCGTTCTTCCAGGCAACTGAGCAGCAATTTGAGCCCACCTAGATCACCAATTATAACAAAAATGTAATCCCATATCTTGTAATTGAATACTCATGTGTTTTTTTATTTCAAATTTTCTTACCTATTTCCAAGAACTTGATGAAGATTAAGTATACGATCTTCTTCTTGTTGCGAAAACAACCCTCTTTTTAGATCAGGCCTCAAGTAGTTTATCCATCGAAGCCTGCAACTCTTCCCACATCTTTGTAATCCTGAATTTTGTTCAAGAGTCCAAAATTAGTGAAAACGTTTAAAACTATATATATATAACTATCATATATTCCAAATTCATTGAAACTACTCAAACAAGGCTCGTTTAACCGAATAAAAAAAGAAAGAAACAATCCATAAGTCGAGCTTTCAATGAAGAACGATTAGTTGTAACTTTTTTTTTTGTGGCAAAATGAGAAAGAATCAATTCAAGAAAGAATAAGATATTGAAATAGAAAAAGAATTCATATAGGTTCTTGTAATTTGTAATGAAAATGACTCGGTTTTCTTGTAACTTGTAATGAAAATGACTCGGTTTTCATGTAATTTGCAACGAAAATGGAGCGTTTTCTTCTAATTTGGAATAACAAGAGAAGGTAAGAGATAATAACCAGCATGTTTAGGAACAGAACTCCAGCAGCCAACACCAAATCTATTAATGTATTTGAGAAGTTTATCATCCTCTTCAGGAGACCACAATCCTTTTCTAAGCTTCTGCTTCACACAACAAGAATGGCGACCCATAAGTGTACTATGTTTAAAGAAGAAGCTGCTAGCTGTTGTTATCACTACAAATATATAAGCAAGCAAGGGGGCTAGGAGATTATGGAATTTTAATAAAAGTATTATTTAGGATGTAAAGATTATGTCTTTTTTTCCATGTGTCAAATCAAGAAAAATGCAAAATAATAAGAAATTATTATATATAAGTAATCAAATGTTAATAACAAAAATAAAGAAAATCATACTTAGAAATGAAGTTAAGATGAGAAATAAAGAAAGAGAAGAATCAAGTGGGATTGAAGCGAAATTTTGAAGCTTTTGCATTGGATTAGATTTGAAGATATCTTTGTCTCTATAATTTTAAATATTTTTAAAATTTATATTTATTTATTTTGAACGGGGGCTTTAATATTTATGCACAAGAAACCAAATGGGTGAAGAAAATATCTGTTAATGACGTCATCATAATTTATCAAAGGCTCAAAGCTTATTGTGATGAAGTATTTTATGAAATTAGGAATTTATATTTAGAAAGTCCAAACGACATAGACAAACGCTATTGGATGACTTTGTTATTTTATTTTATTTTGGTATAACACACTTAAAATAATCACAAAGTAAATCTACATATGAAAGTGCAAAAAAAATATTTTCCATTTTTTTTTGAATTTACATATTTAACTCGACTTCTGCAGGCGCACAAACTAGTATTTAGAGACTGGAATGTGTATGATTTGATTACAAAAGTTCCATTTGTCAGAAATGATAGGTGGCGTGAATGGTTCTCAGTTATGTTAGGAGGAAGGGGTGATTCTCTCATGTACCTTAAGTTAAACTTGCATTGTCATGTCAATTACATTCTTAACTATCCTAAAACATATTATGTATACAACACTTCTCTCAACTACCCAAACTATTTAAAAAAAGAACTACAAATATCATGATGTTACAAGTGATCTTCATAATTTTATATAATCTCAGTAATTACATTTATCTTAAATTAAATGTTTTGAGTTTGATGAAAGATCTAGCAACTCAGTCGTTAATGCGTTTGATCACGAAACATGTCGCCAAATTTGAGAGAAATTTTGGTTGCCAGGTTGCCATAATGTCTCGCCACAAAAAGTTTTCTGCCAAATCAATTACGATCAGTGTTTGAAGTTGGTCATAAAAGGGCACTTGCATGCGTTCTTTTTAACATCCACAAAAGTTAGTTTATATTGTAATAGCTGGATAGAGTGATCAGATCTATCTCTTTATTGTAATTGGATTCTTTTATTTAATATATAAAAAAATCTCTAATTTACAAAAAAAAGGTATATAATAAATAATATCTTAATTTACTTTAGAAATTTGAATATAGTTAAAAATTATATTCGTTATACTTGTTTTTGTATTTTACTATTTTATATTATAAATCTAAATCATTTTTAGAACGGGTTTAATAAGTCATCAAGGGTGATGAGAATCTCAACACGTAAATATTAATAACTAGATGTTAAATGAGATGCGTGAACGCGTAGAGAAACTTATGAACCCGCCATGGTTCGTCGCATTTATAACTACTAAACCAGTAGTAAAGTCAAGTGAATGGCATCCTAATGAATAATAACAAATAACTATCAGGAAGGACATGCATGGGGCCTATAACATAAATGAGTGAATTGCTAGACGTCCAAATTTCCAAGCAAGCTAATTTCCTTTTTGAAAGTTGATACACTTATGTTATATTGTTATCACATAAATGAGTGAATTGCTAGGCGTCCAAATACTAGTTGATCACGTGTCTAACTATAACTACAAAAATAGAAAAAACTTCAATGGTAACAAAATTTTTATGTCTTAATGAATGTAGAAATTAAGTTTATCTAGTATTATTTGAATAATGTTTATCTGAGATCAAAATCGCTAGTTTATTATTATTAATTTTCTTTTGTATTGGAAAATAAAGATTATATATAAATGATGATGGTTAGGAAAATCTGACCAATCATCAAAACACCAAAATTATATTAAAAAAATTGGGTTTTGAAGCCACTCGGTCCAATGAAGATTAACTTTTTTTATTTCTAGTAACAATCCAAAGAAATAAAAAAATGTAAAGATGGTATCAAATATTAACTACATCTTTAAATAGATTAACTACGTCTTTAAATTGGGTTTATAAACGGCTTCATTTCTGTTTTTTCAAATGGCCCACCATTTGATTCATTCGACAATTTGTTTCTTCTTTGAAATGTGACACTGATCAGGCCAAGAATTTAATGGAACTCTATAGCTAGGCTTCATGATATCCGACCCTTATAATTGAAGCCAACAGTAATCAATCTCCAAGTCTTCGATGTCACATAACAAAAACAGAAAATGATGCATTGTTTCAGTTTCTCTCGAGCAAAATAAATCTATAGTTTGTTTTATAAGAATTAGTCAAAAAAAAAAAATGTTGTGAAACTAAACTAGACTTGTACAATTGGCTAAGGTTTTTCTTTATTGAACTAGAAAATTACAAACATCAACCAAGCTAACTGTTACAAGTAGCAAAAGTAATCAAACATATGACCAAAACCGGAACTGAAGTTGTTGAACTAATGAAACACATACCACCAAGGCAACAACTAAAAGACGACTGACGCTACCACTACATTTAAATGACTTACGAACAAACATATACTACTAGAAAATGTGTATCATCAACGGACAAAATTTGTCATGAACTAATTTAAAAAATATCCAAGGTTACTAGTCTATGAGATATTTCCAATAAATAAATAAAAACACTCGTTAGTGATATGTCAATTAATTATTACCAATGAATAAATGATAGATAGCCTAAACTAGGAAATATGGATTTTCATCAAAAAAATTACCTAAAGACCACTGATGCGGTTAAGTTCTTTGGGCAATTATTTTGCCATTGTTAGGAAGAATAGATTTTCGAAGGGCAATCCCTTGGTAATTTGTCGCTAATACTAAAAATAAGATTTCAGATATAATTCATGTCCAAACTTTTCAAGTTTCCTCAGTTGCTCGTCATTAGTTTTAAATATATGAATTCGGATAAGATTCCCACTTAAGATTTTCAATCATTTGCCAACGAAGACCAAATTTGCGACCTGTGTATTGTCGGTCTTCGATCAAATAACTCCCAATAAATATAAACCAAAGATCACTTGATGTCAAATAAAGTTTTCATTCGACACCTATATATACACTTTTGTTTTCTTCATATGCTCAAACCTCCATGTTTTTTATCACATGTATCGTATAAAAGCTTTTGCTAATTTTGTGATTACTGTTTTGTTGAAATATGTTGACATGTAACTAAATGTGCACAAAATGGGCTAACATGGGCTTGTAGATTTATTCCAAATTTATACAAGTGTCCGTGTGTTCATGCAGTATGAAACTGGTTTCTACATGTGAGGACGCCGAGCATGGCAAAACCAATGAGGTATATATGGGTCATGGTTTCAATACTTTCAGAACCAGTGGTTGATTAACGATGGAACATGTGGAGTTGGAATGATCCTATATGGTGTACGTCTTGACATTGTTGTCTTTCTAGTTCCTAAATGTTCATTTGGTAACAAGGGCATCTTATGAAACAAAAGGCTCGAACGGAATATCATACGAAAGTGACTTGGCAATATCTTATCATGACACGTGTCTCCACTAGACTAACGTGATGCCGAAACGTCAGTAAAGAACTACAAAGGTGTGTTGCCTGCCACGGCTCTAGAGGTGCCCAAAATACCTACCACGACACCTTCCTTGCCTAAGCAAGCCAAATACCAAGGTGGCATGACATAGTCGTTCGGGCACCTCTTTAGCTATGGCAGACAAGTCACCATCATAGCCCTTTTAACGATATTCAGGGTCACGTTAATACGTTATACTAGTTGCAACACATGTCATCATTAGGTGCTGCCAACTTATTTTGCATGAATTTTCGTCTGGGCTTATTTGATTCCTAGTTGTGTTAATGAGTGCTATATGTCAACATCTCATTGGCTTTGCCTATTTTGACCAAGTTTTTATTTTCAAGGTCTATCTGATAAATTGTTGATCAACCATTCATATTTTGGTGTGATTTAGCGGCGAGACTTAGCTGCAAATCAAATGTGTGCAAAATATGTGTTTGTTACGAATTTGCTATGGATTTAATCATTGCATATACATGTTTTTGTGTAGTTTCACTTGTCATCTTGTATAATATGTCTTTGAAAATGGCGGGCAAAGAGTCAAATTAAATCATAAATCATGAAATCGACTAAAAGTAATGTCGGCATGTATAAAGTAGTATAAACTACTAAATCTTCTTTATTTTCTTTGATTTGTACACATCAGATTTCAATTCCATTGATGTTTAATTTTCTGTTACTTTTCTCATTTTTTAAGTGTTATTATTTGTGTGCTGTTGGTTATATTGTTATTTATTAAAAGTTTAAAACCCAATGATGAAACAACTACCAATAATTATTTTAATTACATAATGAATTGCCGGGTACTTTTGCAGCATAGCTAACTCTCGAGAGTCGGAGAGTTTGTATGCATAAATATTGTTTTTTATTTGAAAGGATTATCATAAATAAATATAAGTAAAAGTAGGGAAAATATACAATTTGAAAAATAAGTTAAATCACATGAGAAAAGATTTGAATGATCTTATTATTCAAAATATAATCCGAATAGAGAATTAAAATTTATACAAGGCCATGCGGAATTGCGGATGCTGTAACAAATCGAACGAACATGAATAAAACATTATTTATGTTCATTCGTTAAGAAAATAACGTGGACATGAATAGTTCATGTACACTTACTGAACGAGATATGTTTGTATTCGTTCATTAAGGGAATGAACATATTCACTAATAGTTTACGAACACATACCAACATAAATAAAATCGGCGAAGCCTAGGGATTGAGGTTAATATATTGATCAATGTGAATAATGAGGGAGGAATAGATGTATTTTAGAAGGTGTGTATTCATCGTTAAAGAAATTTATTATTACGAAAAAGACCCATTCTGATTTTGCAAAAAACGTGGGAAGAAAGGACGTCAAGGGTAAGTTTTGTCTCGTTTTTGTCTCTCTTTGTATTTAACTTTACCCTCCTTTTATAGTTTTATTATTGCATCGTAAGGAAAGGTTTTAACAAAGGGTAAGTGAAAAATTGGTTGAATCAAAGAGTAAGCATTAATTAACTAAACCAATATATGTGTGAAATGGTTTAACCAAGTTTTTAATTTTACTTTGAGAGAATGACTATTTTGGTCAATGTGGTTTGTTGATTTTAACTATCTTGGTCCAGTCGTTGAACCCTTAACAATTTGATCCATTAAACTTTTAATTTATAACGATTTCATTTTAACTGACAAGCGTCATCCAACTTCTTCGTTAAAACCCCCACGTGAGAAGTATTTTTGTCCACTTTGATTTCAAAATATCTTTTTCACCCACCACCACCATCATTCGTGCAAACCGAATCGGGACCCTTATAGCGGGAAAGCTCTCCAGATCGCGGGGAATTGTGAATGAATAATCCAGGTCGCTGGTAAAAAATTGTTCGTCAGAACTCTTCTATGGAAAACATATTTCGCCGGTAAACGGTGTCTAAACCCAAGCAATTGCTAAAATTGTTCGATCCGGTGTCTGGAATATGTCAATCGAACCTAGGGAAGAAGGTGCACGACTGTGACGACCCGCTTGTTCAAATTCGCTAGAAATCGTGAAACACGACAGCTGAATCGTAGCCACCACCGCTCTCTAACTTTTCACACTAACCTCGTCGTCTTCGTTGGAGTATAACCGTTTATTACACTGAGGTCCTTGAGGTCTTTTCGGAAGCCACCGTTACCGACCTGTTTTGCAGCACTACCACACAGCTGGCACCATGGTTGGTTGTACGGGTACCGACCGTAAGGACCCCAAATAGCTTTCTAACTTGTGCTCGATTTAATAGTTGTTATGATGAAAGAGTTTGGCGGTTCTAGGGTTTTAACAAGATGAGGATGATCACGTGAATAAAAGGGAAATATGGGTGGGCGAATATACCCCTCACGTGGGGCGCACGTGGAGGTTTTATCGAAGAAGTTGGATGGTGGATTTTCAGTTGGACTGGAATCGTTAGAAATTGAAACTTTAACAATTCAAATTGTCAAAAGTTTGATGAATTGACCAAAATAGTTAAATAAACAAGCTACATGGACCAGAATAGTCATTCTCTCTTTTACTTTGTAATTAAAATATGAATAAAGAAGTGTGACTGGTTGAAAAAAGTCATAGCCCCACTCGTTACCCCTTTCTCCCCCTCTCTCGGTGCCATTGCAATAACACCTCCCTCCTTTTAAGCCTCCATGCCCCTACCCATGTAGGTGATGTGGCAGTAGGTGGCGACCACCACACTTGGTCTAACGTGATATGTGTGATATTTGTCATTTTCGGTTTAAGTTGTATTTGTTTTTGTATTGGAAACCCGACCCATTTTGGTCTTTCGGATCTTTTGTTAATAATAAAATATTGGGTTTTATGTTCGTTTATGTTACCCAATTGTCGGATCAATAAATCATCTCTTTCGGTACGTTAAAACACCCTTTTTGGCTAAAAACGAGTTAAAACAAACTTAAGGGACTAAAATTGTCAAATAACAAAAGCATGTATGTAATATACGGAAATTTGGAGTGATCAAATAGAAAAAAAAAACGTAATAAATGACGAGTATCCGAACATTTGTTAATCTGAACATATATTTTTCATATAATAGTAATAATAATAAATTTTAATTTGTTCATATTGCTAATAGCTAGTAGTTGAACGTAATGTGATATTTGAATAAATAAATAAATATATGAATAATTATCTAAATCCCTGGAACCAAGCCTAATCCTATTTTTTTTTGCTAGATGTATATATTTTGAATGACCCTTATCCCTTCCAACTTAATTACGTAAGCTACAACTAACAAACTCACGAATTTTTTTTGGAATGAATCTCTTGTTGATCAAGTTTCTTTTTGGCAATTTAAATTCTCTCAAATCCTCAACTCTTAAAACATAACCATTCTAGGGCTTCCATGCGTCACTGATCGCCATCCTTCTCCGGTTCTGTTGCGTTGCCGCCAAAGCTTCATCTCTGTTATGTGTTTTCTGGCCACCCATCTCAAACCTCTATCGACGCTTTCTATCCGACGTCAACTTCTAGCCTATGTATTCCTAAGTGAGCCGCTGCCGTCTCATTCCTACAATTCGTTCAGCTAAACCATTAAGGTAAGAACTTTGATCATTTGTTTGGTGTACGTGTTAGTATTACACCACTTCGTTGTTCCGGCAAGTACCGCATAAGTGAGATATTTTTACTAGATGATCATACAAATATTTAAGAGTGTCGTTCGCTTGACTTGTTTAAATTGTTATAAGGTTAAACAAACAAGATGATATTATAGATATAATGGTTGGTAAACTAGGCCATTTAAAATGAATAAATAAGTTAGACATCATGTTCTTAACCTCATTTAAAGCGATGAGCTACTGTTCGGGTATACATATTTGGTTGCCTGAAACTAACTTTATAATAGTAATTTATTTAATATAATTTAATTAATATGAATAGTTATAAGTTGGTTTATAACCGGTATATAAACTCAGAATGTAAGTTATGAGTCAACTAGCGAATTATGTATCTTAATAAATGAGTTAAGAAGTTAATATGATTTCTACCTTTGTTAATTTGAAATTCCAGTTTGTTTTAAAAAGCAATGCAAGCGAACGAAATAGTAAAGATCTACAAATTTTCTCCGGAACATCGGTTAACCAACAAAAAATAATAATAATATAAGGGACAAAGTAATTTGTAGTTCCATGAATCTGATTTAATAGAGATAATTAAAGTGGTTCTTGATCTAACTAAGGACGACTTGTTCAGTTTTGCCCCGCTTTTGTTTTTTTTTCTGCTAGGGTACGGTTTCTGGTTTCTTTCACACATACTATAAATTACAATCCGTTACTTTGTAGTACGGATTTTTGTTACGCGTCAGTTATATTTTGAGTTCAGATATTTTAATATAATATATTTTAGTTACATGTTTTTAGTTTTAGTACTCTGTTACCCGAGCAATTTCTGACTTGTCGTTGGGGCGTCAACGGCATGGCACTTGTCGTGACGGTGCGTAATTAAAGTTCACAACGTCTCTAACTAGTACTTGTGAAGTATTAGGGCCACTTAGGGGCGTATGGATCGATCCTAGTTCTATTTCTGTTTCTGACTTCTGATTTCTGGGGGATGGAACAACGCGTGTACGCCACACGTGCCATCTCATTGGTGCATAGATTAGCTAACTGTGTACCCCTCTGTTTATGTTTCAGGCTCTGGGTGATTCTGTGTACACGACTTATTTTATGGATATATTATTGTCGTGTAGTTTGATATATGTTTCTGCATCTGTTTTTATATATGTTTATTATTATTGCTTTGTATTCCGATTATGTTATTTAGTATATTGGGTTATGTCAACATCTGTGTTTGCATTATATTTAGTATTTGTACAAGTTTCAGTTAGTTCAGTTATGGTTCTAATACCAGTTCTATTTCTTTCGCTTTTTCATAAGTTCGTCTTTACATGTACTATTGTTCTTTCCGTTACTGGGCAATTTTTGGCTCAACCGTATTTTCTTGTTTTGTTTTTCTTATTTTGTTTTCAGGTAATCCGGGACTCGGGGATGTTAGTGATAAGAGAGAATAATGAAGTTCAAGCTTTTAAAAGTTAATTCATTTTGGTTTAATAATGTGATTTAGGTTGATTTGATATCTGTAATAGTGACACGTCAACCCGTTCCGGGTTGGGGTGTTACAATGTAACTCTTGAAAGCAACATTATGGCCAACTCTTTACTCTTTCCCTATATAAACCAGTCCAATGCATCCCATTTGGGTTTGCTCATTCACTTCAAATTCTCCCCAATCTAGATCTAAGTATTCTTTCTTCAAACTCTTGATAATTTGACTTCTAAATGTCAAACTACTTCTAATCTTTGTTTGTAACTAATTCTTGTTAATTAAAGTTTGTTATTATAGCTTGTTTAAGACATACTCCCATTTTTTCCTTGGCTTTCCCTTCTCTGGCCATGTCGGTTTAGGTGTATTGCTAGGCAAGGCTTCATGGAGGACTATTATAGTCCTTGTTAGCACTTTAAATTTTGTTTAAGCTTATTATTAATGTTAATGTTTAGTTCTATTTATTTTAGTTTCCAAATCGTTTTAATGAGTTCTATGGCAATGGGTATGTGGCAACCATCCTCGGTTTCATCCCGAGTTAAGAGCTGAACCAAAATCAAACTTTTGTTTAAATACTTTGTTGTTAACATATTGTATGTAAGACTTGAGTATTATCAATTCTAAGTTTATTTTAATATGTTCTGTGGTATTGGGTATGTGGTAACCATACTCAGTCTTATTTTGAGTCAAGGACCGAACCAATACCGAACTCTCGTTTAAATGCTTTATATTTAAAATAATTTATTAATATGTTACATGTAAGATTTGTGTATTATAATTTCTAAGTTCCTTTTTAATAAGATCTATGGTATTGGGTATGTGGTAATATTGTGACGTGTGGCAGAGAGAGAAACTGGATAAGGGGGGTGTTGGAGCCCCTGGCCCTGGTGTGGAGGGGCTCCAGCAGGGGCTCCAGCGGATTTTTTTTTTATTTTTTTATAAATATATTCAAAAAACGTATTATTAAAAAAACCTATAAATTATTAAAAAAAACACACATTTTTTTTAAAATTCAAATTACAAAAAAAACATACTAAAAATTAAACAAACAATAATACTTAATAATAACACTAATCTAATACAAGATCATCGGGTCGCCTCGCCCACAAATGTTCAACCAACTCATGTCGAAGATCCCCGTGTATCTCACGGCTCTTGATATTTGCTATGTTATGAAGTCTTTGTTGATCACTGATTGTGGACGGTTGTGGCGGAATGTCACCTTGGTAGTTTTGGCAGATAGCTTTGCCCTCGTCTTCTAACGTCATGTTGTGTAGGATCAGACACGTGTAGACGACGTCCGTTATCCTCTCCCGAGTCCAATAACGTATCGGGTTCGCCAGAACATAATATTGTTTTTTTATAGCTCCAAAAGCTCTTTCAATATCTTTTCTAGCAGACTCTTGCTTCTTCGTAAAATACTTCCGTTTGTCGGCGATTGGATCTGTAAAAGCTTGAACTAACAAAGCCCATTCGTTGTAAATACCATCGACCGGATTGTACCCGTACTTGAAGAGTTCTCCATTTGCAACAAAAGATTGAGGTGGTTCAACCCCGTCGATAAGGTCGTTGATCAAATGTGACTGATCGATAACATTAAGGTCGTTATTTGACCCAGCAACACCAAAAAAAGCATGCCAAAACCAAAGATCCTGTGACACCGCCGCCTCAAGTATAAGGGTCGGCCCTTCATGATCACCACAGTGGAACTGACCTCGCCAGGCCGTTGGACACATAGCCCATCCAACATGCGTACAATCGATGCTACCTAGCATCCCAGGAAAACCATGTTTTTCTGCGTGCACCTCATATATGCGTTGGATGTCATACATTGTAGGTTTACGCAGATATCTCCGAGCGTAAGTCGATATGACTCCTACGTATAATATATATTACAAAATATAATAAATATTTAATAAAAAGTAAAATTAATGTTTTTTACCTTGGCAGAAAAAATGAAGGGATTCACGTGCAACCCTTTTCGACATCTGTAAATACTCATCCAAAGCGTCCGACGAGATGCCGTACGCTAATTGACGGATAGCAGCCGTGCATTTTTGAAGAGGGGTAAAACCGGGGAGACCCCTAGCATCCTCCCTTTGTTGAAAAAAGGGATACCGTGCCTCTAAATCACTTGCTATACGCATGAACAATTGTATGCTTATTCGGAAGCGAGTTCGAAAATCCGACTCCTCATATACCGGTTGAGGGCTAAAATAATGCCTAATCAAAGTATCGTTAGCACCCGATCGATCACGATCACGAGGTGGTGCTCTAACCCTCGGGAGTCGAGGTTGATGGGCTTGATTTTGCAAGAGATTGACCACGGTTGCGGTCAAAACTCCCCCTACATGAAGAAGCAAATCATCCTCTTCGGAGGAGTCGGAATCAGACGAGTACGACGACATTATTTTAAAAAAAATTGAGAAGATGGGTTGATTTTGGGTTTTTTTTAAGTTGTGGTAATTGTTTTATATGAAATGGGTTATATATAGGAAGAAAAAACTTTTTTTTTTTATTAAATAAGAGCCCAACGGCTCAATTTAAATGTCCAACGGCTCTTTCACGTTTTCCCATGCCCCTTTATGCCATATCCGTCCCGCGAAGGTGCTTGCGCCTGCTTTGTTTTTCGTGCTCGCGCCCCTCTCGCGCCCCGGGGGTGTGGTGCTAGCGCCTGGGGGCGCGAGCGGAGGGGCTCTAGCGCCCCCGTTGAAGCCCCACACCCCTCGGCCTTAGGAGGAAGGGGTGACTCTCTCATGTACCTTAAGTTAAACTTGCATTGTCATGTCAATTACATTCTTAACTATCCTAAAACATATTATGTATACAACACTTCTCTCAACTACCCAAACTATTTAAAAAAAGAACTACAAATATCATGATGTTACAAGTGATCTTCATAATTTTATATAATCTCAGTAATTACATTTATCTTAAATTAAATGTTTTGAGTTTGATGAAAGATCTAGCAACTCAGTCGTTAATGCGTTTGATCACGAAACATGTCGCCAAATTTGAGAGAAATTTTGGTTGCCAGGTTGCCATAATGTCTCGCCACAAAAAGTTTTCTGCCAAATCAATTACGATCAGTGTTTGAAGTTGGTCATAAAAGGGCACTTGCATGCGTTCTTTTTAACATCCACAAAAGTTAGTTTATATTGTAATAGCTGGATAGAGTGATCAGATCTATCTCTTTATTGTAATTGGATTCTTTTATTTAATATATAAAAAAATCTCTAATTTACAAAAAAAAGGTATATAATAAATAATATCTTAATTTACTTTAGAAATTTGAATATAGTTAAAAATTATATTCGTTATACTTGTTTTTGTATTTTACTATTTTATATTATAAATCTAAATCATTTTTAGAACGGGTTTAATAAGTCATCAAGGGTGATGAGAATCTCAACACGTAAATATTAATAACTAGATGTTAAATGAGATGCGTGAACGCGTAGAGAAACTTATGAACCCGCCATGGTTCGTCGCATTTATAACTACTAAAACCAGTAGTAAAGTCAAGTGAATGGCATCCTAATGAATAATAACAAATAACTATTAGGAAGGACATGCATGGGGCCTATAACATAAATGAGTGAATTGCTAGACGTCCAAATTTCCAAGCAAGCTAATTTCCTTTTTGAAAGTTGATACACTTATGTTATATTGTTATCACATAAATGAGTGAATTGCTAGGCGTCCAAATACTAGTTGATCACGTGTCTAACTATAACTACAAAAATAGAAAAAACTTCAATGGTAACAAAATTTTTATGTCTTAATGAATGTAGAAATTAAGTTTATCTAGTATTATTTGAATAATGTTTATCTGAGATCAAAATCGCTAGTTTATTATTATTAATTTTCTTTTGTATTGGAAAATAAAGATTATATATAAATGATGATGGTTAGGAAAATCTGACCAATCATCAAAACACCAAAATTATATTAAAAAAATTGGGTTTTGAAGCCACTCGGTCCAATGAAGATTAACTTTTTTTATTTCTAGTAACAATCCAAAGAAATAAAAAAATGTAAAGATGGTATCAAATATTAACTACATCTTTAAATAGATTAACTACGTCTTTAAATTGGGTTTATAAACGGCTTCATTTCTGTTTTTTCAAATGGCCCACCATTTGATTCATTCGACAATTTGTTTCTTCTTTGAAATGTGACACTGATCAGGCCAAGAATTTAATGGAACTCTATAGCTAGGCTTCATGATATCCGACCCTTATAATTGAAGCCAACAGTAATCAATCTCCAAGTCTTCGATGTCACATAACAAAAACAGAAAATGATGCATTGTTTCAGTTTCTCTCGAGCAAAATAAATCTATAGTTTGTTTTATAAGAATTAGTCAAAAAAAAAAAAATGTTGTGAAACTAAACTAGACTTGTACAATTGGCTAAGGTTTTTCTTTATTGAACTAGAAAATTACAAACATCAACCAAGCTAACTGTTACAAGTAGCAAAAGTAATCAAACATATGACCAAAACCGGAACTGAAGTTGTTGAACTAATGAAACACATACCACCAAGGCAACAACTAAAAGACGACTGACGCTACCACTACATTTAAATGACTTACGAACAAACATATACTACTAGAAAATGTGTATCATCAACGGACAAAATTTGTCATGAACTAATTTAAAAAATATCCAAGGTTACTAGTCTATGAGATATTTCCAATAAATAAATAAAAACACTCGTTAGTGATATGTCAATTAATTATTACCAATGAATAAATGATAGATAGCCTAAACTAGGAAATATGGATTTTCATCAAAAAAATTACCTAAAGACCACTGATGCGGTTAAGTTCTTTGGGCAATTATTTTGCCATTGTTAGGAAGAATAGATTTTCGAAGGGCAATCCCTTGGTAATTTGTCGCTAATACTAAAAATAAGATTTCAGATATAATTCATGTCCAAACTTTTCAAGTTTCCTCAGTTGCTCGTCATTAGATTTAAATATATGAATTCGGATAAGATTCCCACTTAAGATTTTCAATCATTTGCCAACGAAGACCAAATTTGCGACCTGTGTATTGTCGGTCTTCGATCAAATAACTCCCAATAAATATAAACCAAAGATCACTTGATGTCAAATAAGGTTTTCATTCGACGCCTATATATACACTTTTGTTTTCTTCATATGCTCAAACCTCCATGTTTTTTATCACATGTATCGTATAAAAGCTTTTGCTAATTTTGTGATTACTGTTTTGTTGAAATATGTTGACATGTAACTAAATGTGCACAAAATGGGCTAACATGGGCTTGTAGATTTATTCCAAATTTATACAAGTGTCCGTGTGTTCATGCAGTATGAAACTGGTTTCTACATGTGAGGACGCCGAGCATGGAAAAACCAATGAGGTATATATGGGTCATGGTTTCAATACTTTCAGAACCAGTGGTTGATTAACGATGGAACATGTGGAGTTGGAATGATCTTATATGGTGTACGTCTTGACATTGTTGTCTTTCTAGTTCCTAAATGTTCATTTGGTAACAAGGGCATCTTATGAAACAAAAGGCTCGAACGGAATATCATACGAAAGTGACTTGGCAATATCTTATCATGACACGTGTCTCCACTAGACTAACGTGATGCCGAAACGTCAGTAAAGAACTACAAAGGTGTGTTGCCTGCCACGGCTCTAGAGGTGCCCAAAATACCTACCACGACACCTTCCTTGCCTAAGCAAGCCAAATACCAAGGTGGCATGACATAGTCGTTCGGGCACCTCTTTAGCTATGGCAGACAAGTCACCATCATAGCCCTTTTAACGATATTCAGGGTCACGTTAATACGTTATACTAGTTGCAACACATGTCATCATTAGGTGCTGCCAACTTATTTTGCATGAATTTTCGTCTGGGCTTATTTGATTCCTAGTTGTGTTAATGAGTGCTAGATGTCAACATCTCATTGGCTTTGCCTATTTTGACCAAGTTTTTATTTTCAAGGTCTATCTGATAAATTGTTGATCAACCATTCATATTTTAGTGTGATTTAGCGGCGAGACTTAGCTGCAAATCAAATGTGTGCAAAATATGTGTTTGTTACGAATTTGCTATGGATTTAATCATTGCATATACATGTTTTTGTGTAGTTTCACTTGTCATCTTGTATAATATGTCTTTGAAAATGGCGGGCAAAGAGTCAAATTAAATCATAAATCATGAAATCGACTAAAAGTAATGTCGGCATGTATAAAGTAGTATAAACTACTAAATCTTCTTTATTTTCTTTGATTTGTACACATCAGATTTCAATTCCATTGATGTTTAATTTTCTGTTACTTTTCTCATTTTTTAAGTGTTATTATTTGTGTGCTGTTGGTTATATTGTTATTTATTAAAAGTTTAAAACCCAATGATGAAACAACTACCAATAATTATTTTAATTACATAATGAATTGCCGGGTACTTTTGCAGCATAGCTAACTCTCGAGAGTCGGAGAGTTTGTATGCATAAATATTGTTTTTTATTTGAAAGGATTATCATAAATAAATATAAGTAAAAGTAGGGAAAATATACAATTTGAAAAATAAGTTAAATCACATGAGAAAAGATTTGAATGATCTTATTATTCAAAATATAATCCGAATAGAGAATTAAAATTTATACAAGGCCATGCGGAATTGCGGATGCTGTAACAAATCGAACGACCATGAATAGAACATTATTTATGTTCATTCGTTAAGAAAATAACGTGGACATGAATAGTTCATGTACACTTACTGAACGAGATATGTTTGTATTCGTTCATTAAGGGAATGAACATATTCACTAATAGTTTACGAACACATACCAACATAAATAAAATCGGCGAAGCCTAGGGATTGAGGTTAATATATTGATCAATGTGAATAATGAGGGAGGAATAGATGTATTTTAGAAGGTGTGTATTCATCGTTAAAGAAATTTATTATTACGAAAAAGACCCATTCTGATTTTGCAAAAAACGTGGGAAGAAAGGACGTCAAGGGTAAGTTTTGTCTCGTTTTTGTCTCTCTTTGTATTTAACTTTACCCTCCTTTTATAATTTTATTATTGCATCGTAAGGAAAGGTTTTAACAAAGGGTAAGTGAAAAATTGGTTGAATCAAAGAGTAAGCATTAATTAACTAAACCAATATATGAGTGAAATGGTTTAACCAAGTTTTTAATTTTACTTTGAGAGAATGACTATTTTGGTCAATGTGGTTTGTTGATTTTAACTATCTTGGTCCAGTCGTTGAACCCTTAACAATTTGATCCATTAAACTTTTAATTTATAACGATTTCATTTTAACTGACAAGCGTCATCCAACTTCTTCGTTAAAACCCCCACGTGAGAAGTATTTTTGTCCACTTTGATTTCAAAATATCTTTTTCACCCACCACCACCATCATTCGTGCAAACCGAATCGGGACCCTTATAGCGGGAAAGCTCTCCAGATCGCGGGGAATTGTGAATGAATAATCCAGGTCGCTGGTAAAAAATTGTTCGTCAGAACTCTTCTATGGAAAACATATTTCGCCGGTAAACGGTGTCTAAACCCTAGCAATTGCTAAAATTGTTCGATCCGGTGTCTGGAATATGTCAATCGAACCTAGGGAAGAAGGTGCACGACTGTGACGACCCGCTTGTTCAAATTCGCTAGAAATCGTGAAACACGACAGCTGAATCGTAGCCACCACCGCTCTCTAACTTTTCACACTAACCTCGTCGTCTTCGTTGGAGTATAACCGTTTATTACACTGAGGTCCTTGAGGTCTTTTCGGAAGCCACCGTTACCGACCTGTTTTGCAGCACTACCACACAGCTGGCACCATGGTTGGTTGTACGGGTACCGACCGTAAGGACCCCAAATAGCTTTCTAACTTGTGCTCGATTTAATAGTTGTTATGATGAAAGAGTTTGGCGGTTCTAGGGTTTTAACAAGATGAGGATGATCACGTGAATAAAAGGGAAATATGGGTGGGCGAATATACCCCTCACGTGGGGCGCACGTGGAGGTTTTATCAAAGAAGTTGGATGGTGGATTTTCAGTTGGACTGGAATCGTTAGAAATTGAAACTTTAACAATTCAAATTGTTAAAAGTTTGATGAATTGACCAAAATAGTTAAATAAACAAGCTACATGGACCAGAATAGTCATTCTCTCTTTTACTTTGTAATTAAAATATGAATAAAGAAGTGTGACTGGTTGAAAAAAGTCATAGCCCCACTCGTTACCCCTTTCTCCCCCTCTCTCGGTGCCATTGCAATAACACCTCCCTCCTTTTAAGCCTCCATGCCCCTACCCATGTAGGTGATGTGGCAGTAGGTGGCGACCACCACACTTGGTCTAATGTGATATGTGTGATATTTGTCATTTTCGGTTTAAGTTGTATTTGTTTTTGTATTGGAAACCCGACCCATTTTGGTCTTTCGGATCTTTTGTTAATAATAAAATATTGGGTTTTATGTTCGTTTATGTTACCCAATTGTCGGATCAATAAATCATCTCTTTCGGTACGTTAAAACACCCTTTTTGGCTAAAAACGAGTTAAAACAAACTTAAGGGACTAAAATTGTCAAATAACAAAAGCATGTATGTAATATACGGAAATTTGGAGTGATCAAATAGAAAAAAAAACGTAATAAATGACGAGTATCCGAACATTTGTTAATCTGAACATATATTTTTCATATAATAGTAATAATAATAAATTTTAATTTGTTCATATTGCTAATAGCTAGTATTTGAACGTAATGTGATATTTGAATAAATAAATAAATATATGAATAATTATCTAAATCCCTGGAACCAAGCCTAATCCTATTTTTTTTTGCTAGATGTATATATTTTGAATGACCCTTATCCCTTCCAACTTAATTACGTAAGCTACAACTAACAAACTCACGAATTTTTTTTGGAATGAATCTCTTGTTGATCAAGTTTCTTTTTGGCAATTTAAATTCTCTCAAATCCTAACTCTTAAAACATAACCATTCTAGGGCTTCCATGCGTCACTGATCGCCATTCTTCTCCGGTTCTGTTGCGTTGCCGCCAAAGCTTCATCTCTGTTATGTGTTTTCTGGCCACCCATCTCAAACCTCTATCGACGCTTTCTATCCGACGTCAACTTCTAGCCTATGTATTCCTAAGTGAGCCGCTGCCGTCTCATTCCTACAATTCGTTCAGCTAAACCATTAAGGTAAGAACTTTGATCATTTGTTTGGTGTACGTGTTAGTATTACACCACTTCGTTGTTCCGGCAAGTACCGCATAAGTGAGATATTTTTACTAGATGATCATACAAATATTTAAGAGTGTCGTTCGCTTGACTTGTTTAAATTGTTATAAGGTTAAACAAACAAGATGATATTATAGATATAATGGTTGGTAAACTAGGCCATTTAAAATGAATAAATAAGTTAGACATCATGTTCTTAACCTCATTTAAAGCGATGAGCTACTGTTCGGGTATACATATTTGGTTGCCTGAAACTAACTTTATAATAGTAATTTATTTAATATAATTTAATTAATATGAATAGTTATAAGTTGGTTTATAACCGGTATATAAACTCAGAATGTAAGTTATGAGTCAACTAGCGAATTATGTATCTTAATAAATGAGTTAAGAAGTTAATATGATTTCTACCTTTGTTAATTTGAAATTCCAGTTTGTTTTAAAAAGCAATGCAAGCGAACGAAATAGTAAAGATCTACAAATTTTCTCCGGAACATCGGTTAACCAACAAAAAATAATAATAATATAAGGGACAAAGTAATTTGTAGTTCCATGAATCTGATTTAATAGAGATAATTAAAGTGGTTCTTGATCTAACTAAGGACGACTTGTTCAGTTTTGCCCCGCTTTTGTTTTTTTTTCTGCTAGGGTACGGTTTCTGGTTTCTTTCACACATACTATAAATTACAATCCGTTACTTTGTAGTACGGATTTTTGTCACGCGTCAGTTATATTTTGAGTTCAGATATTTTAATATAATATATTTTAGTTATATGTTTTTAGTTTTAGTACTCTGTTACCCGAGCAATTTCTGACTTGTCGTTGGGGCGTCAACGGCATGGCACTTGTCGTGACGGTGCGTAATTAAAGTTCACAACGTCTCTAACTAGTACTTGTGAAGTATTAGGGCCACTTAGGGGCGTATGGATCGATCCTAGTTCTATTTCTGTTTCTGACTTCTGATTTCTGGGGGATGGAACAACGCGTGTACGCCACACGTGCCATCTCATTGGTGCATAGATTAGTTAACTGTGTACCCCTCTGTTTCTGTTTCTGGCTCTGGGTGATTCTGTGTACACGACTTATTTTATGGATATATTATTGTCGTGTAGTTTGATATATGTTTCTGCATCTGTTTCTATATATGTTTATTATTATTGCTTTGTATTCCGATTCTGTTATTTAGTATATTGGGTTATGTCAACATCTGTGTTTGCATTATATTTAGTATTTGTACAAGTTTCAGTTAGTTCAGTTATGGTTCTAATACCAGTTCTATTTCTTTCGCTTTTTCGTAAGTTCGTCTTTACATGTACTATTGTTCTTTCCGTTACTGGGCAATTTTTGGCTCAACCGTATTTTCTTGTTTTGTTTTTCTTATTTTGTTTTCAGGTAATCCGGGACTCGGGGATGTTAGTGATAAGAGAGAATAATGAAGTTCAAGCTTTTAAAAGTTAATTCATTTTGGTTTAATAATGTGATTTAGGTTGATTTGATATCTGTAATAGTGACACGTCAACCCGTTCCGGGTTGGGGTGTTACAATGTAACTCTTGAAAGCAACATTATGGCCAACTCTTCACTCTTTCCCTATATAAACCAGTCCAATGCATCCCATTTGGGTTTGCTCATTCACTTCAAATTCTCCCCAATCTAGATCTAAGTATTCTTTCTTCAAACTTTTGATAATTTGACTTCTAAATGTCAAACTACTTCTAATCTTTGTTTGTAACTAATTCTTGTTAATTAAAGTTTGTTATTATAGCTTGTTTAAGACATACTCCCATTTTTTCCTTGGCTTTCCCTTCTCCGGCCATGTCGGTTTAGGTGTATTGCTAGGCAAAGCTTCATGGAGGACTATTATAGTCCTTGTTAGCACTTTAAATTTTGTTTAAGCTTATTATTAATGTTAATGTTTGTTCTATTTATTTTAGTTTCCAAATCATTTTAATGAGTTCTATGGCAATGGGTATGTGGCAACCATCCTCGGTTTCATCCCGAGTTAAGAGCTGAACCAAAATCGAACTTTTGTTTAAATACTTTGTTGTTAACATATTGTATGTAAGACTTGAGTATTATCAATTCTAAGTTTATTTTAATATGTTCTATGGTATTGGGTATGTGGTAACCATACTCAGTCTTATTTTGAGTCAAGGACCGAACCAATACCGAACTCTCGTTTAAATGCTTTATATTTAAAATAATTTATTAATATGTTACATGTAAGATTTGTGTATTATAATTTCTAAGTTCCTTTTTAATAAGTTCTATGGTATTGGGTATATGGTAACCATCCTCGGTCTTATTCCGAGTCAAGGATCGAACCAAGACCGAATTAAACCGAGTTCACTCGCTTAAGACACACTAGTTGTGTTTTGGGCCACCGAATCTCGTATTTTTCTTTTAAACTATATTATAAACTAATTTTTATTATTTTCTCAAAACACTTGGTATGTTGGATCCAACTTGATCTTATAACAAGTTTGGACCGACAAAACCAAACACTCGCTTAACGGACGTCGAAGTTCTTCTTAATAGAACTACACTCTTGGTTAAGTTTCTTTTGATATCATTGAGTTATCTCATAACATTTATTACTCTGGAATCTCGGCTTCGAGCTTAACCAATTATCAAGACTCGAATCGACAAATCCGAACGCTCGTAAAATCTCGTTTTGGTATCTATTTAACAAAGGATCTTGCAACATTGTAACTTTACCCAAATTTATACTTAACAAAGGTTAAGTAAAACAAATGAATAGAATACTGAGACCCGACTTCGAGTAAACTTACTTTTCAAAAACCATTACTTTCTTATGTATTTACATTTTAGCCTTCAAACCTTAATTAATTATCTTACTAGTCATGTTATTTTACTTTAAAGCTTTTAAGTTCATCTACTAACTCAAGACCCTTTTTAATCTAGGTCTTACTCGTTGAACTTACCTTTCCGTTTTGTCTCAAACTAATCATTCAAGTTACTTATTTCATATGAGTACATTTCATCCCCCGTTTTCCTTTTTATACTTTGGGGTTAACATGCATACTTATTCAAAATAAGAATGATTTATAATACTCTATCCTCAAACCACAAACTCTAGGGTGTATGATACTTAGAATACTTGCTCTATTATGTGTTATATGTTTCGTATGTTTTACGTGCACGAGTGTTTATTTTTATGTTGTTGTGGAGCCTCAATAAGTATGATCATACGCACCCCTAACTACTTAGCCTTGTGCAAGTAGAATAGAGCCTCATTATCCGAGTATGTCGGTTGTTACCGATTAGAAAGGATCCTCATTTACTTATGATTTATATACCGCAATTGATACTTTTATTTATATTCTCATATACGTTTGTGGATTTTTCCTCATATTATATATAATCAAAACTATGAAATTGCTCACCAACATACGCGTTGACAAATATTATTTTATGCATTGTTACAGGTTTGATTATTGGTTGATTGGAGTTTGAAGATACTATCATATTTGAGACCGTTTAGGTTATTAGAAAAATGAACAATTAAATTCTTATATTTGGTGTTATTTGTATAAACAAGATGTGTTACTTTTGGTGACTTAATGAAATTAATGAGTTGTTTAAATATTGTCACTTTAATAGTGTCTTGTGTTCTTGGACAATCCGTTACATCTCGGGATGTTCCGCCGCCTTTGGTCGGGGTGTGACAATATGTATGAGTGAAGTTCATAAATTTCATTAGTTTAGATAAACTTAATCACAACCTAATCGATAAAAAGTTATATAACTAGTTTAAAGAAGTGTTATGATTGTATTAATTTGCTATGATAGTACGCAGGTAAATTTAAGAAAATATTATAGCATACAATACAAATATAGTAACAGTCAATACTCAAATACTCTTCAAAGGAACAGAAGTATTATGAAGGAGTTTGATATATTTTTCTATCTTTTTAATTTTCTTTAAATGCTTGTGTTTAATAAACACAATAACGAATTGTAATTTAAACATTACGCAAAAGCAAGATGTTAAAGCTTTTTAGTAAATTACTTTTCTAGAACATCAAGATGAGATGGGGTGCATATGACTTAAAAAGTTATAAAAAGTATGAAAACAAATAATTAACCATTGACCTTCGATCACTTTAATTTCGTGTTTATATGATAGATCATAGATTTTAAGTGTGTTTCAGTTAGCCCTTCTAAAACAATTATATAACTTTAATTCAATTTAGGTGGATATACTTGTGAGAATTCGAATGTGCTATGCCTAATTAAACTCTTTGGATAACTTCAATTTATAAATTATAAATTAGACGAAATTTGAAAATTAGACAAACTAATATGTGTAATATGCCTATGACAACTATTTCAGCCTTGTGATGTGTATTGAGAAGTCTATAAATTTTAGCAATAAACAAGCAAACACATCTAGTAATAAAAACCTATAAAATCCTAAACCAGACCACTAACAATAGGCAAGTGTATCTACTGACTGTAGAATAACTAAGGAAGTCTGGGATATCGAACCCTAAAGGCACTATTAAAATGATGAAACTAGAACTAAAAGCTAATTGATTAATAATTTGATAGAATTGTTTTTATTTATTTATTTAAAAACTAATTATGACTTAACTTAAACTATGAACTAGAGAAACGACTACTTAACGCTTTTAACGAATTCAAATGCGAGAAGAGTTACTAGGCAAGGATTATGAATTGTGACTGCTCGGACTTATCGGTTATGAGACTTTGTGTAACATCCGAAATTTTATAACAATAAATAAAAGGAAATGTGGTTCGTTTATTTAAACGTGTGTTAATATTTAATTAAAGAATTAAATAAAATAAAGAGTATGGACTTGGGTGAGAAAGATGGAATAAGGGATGGGATGGACCTTAGGTCCATGGGCTTGAGAGGGTATAAATACCCCCCTTAAACCTCTCTAAAACCCTAAAATCCTCATTTCTATCTTTCATAATTCCCTTACACACTTTAAAACATACACACACCTATATACACGGCCGAACCAAAAAGGAGGATTCAAGACCAAAAACGAGCTACATCTTGTTAGATCTTGGATATTTAAACAGGATACAAGATTGTTGTTCATAAACGAAGCTAGCCGTGACCTAATAAACGTATAAAGGTATGTTCTTTATCTCAAAGATTATGTTTCTATGAACAGTTTGTCTTGAGAATTAGCCCTTGAGTAGATCGGGTCTAGATAAATCATAAAGTTGCAAACTTGATGCTTAAAATGGACTTAACGAGCTCGTGGTTGTATACGGCTCATAAATAAACCCTAGATCTAGCCTTTGAACATGTTAAGCCGTAAAGGTCCAAGCTTTGTGGTTACACGGGTCAAGTTTTGGCCGAAAACGGTTAGGGAAACATTTATGGGTTGATACCAAACCATAATAGGGTGTTAAGGTCACGAGATGTAATGATATTGGTAATAAACGGACCAAACTACTACAACTCGTTCAATTACAATATGAGGATTCGAATACAATGCATCATTCGATTTCAATGGTTAAGTTAGAAGACATGAGCTTAACTCGAATACAATGTGCTAATTCGAATACATGGGTTTAACTCAATTGCAATATACATATTCACATACATGGGTAATTCGATTACAATGAGGACTCGCATACAGTGAGTAAAATCGAATACCTAGTAAGACTAGAATACATACATGTTCGAATACATGATAAGACCCGAATACTTACAAACATTCGAATACAATATACTTGCATACAATAGCTACATTCGATTCATGGGGTATGTTCGATTACATGTCCTATTCGAATACAACTAATGGGTCCGAATACTGGTATACATTCGAATAGAATGAGGTGTTCACATACAATCATAACTTCGAATACAATGTATGTATTTGCTTACATATATAAACTCGAATAAATTATGATTCTCATGCAACCCCTCCATTCGAATACATTGACGGATTTGAATATAAGGCATACACTCAAATACATAGACAGATTCGCATACATGTCCCTATCCGAATACATGATGAGGAATCGAATACATGCATAATCGCATACATATGCTATTCGAATGCAAGGGTTATACTCGCATACATAAGGTACATTCGAATACAAGGGATACATTTGCATACATGCTTATACTCGCATGCAACATGCATATCCGAATACCTTATGTGATTAGAATACGTTATACATGTATTCGAATGCATTGTGTAACCCAAGTACTATATATATATATACACATATGATAGTATACATTAAAGAAAAGAAGGACTAGGGTTCACAAGCATGATAATCAAATATCAAGGGTATTCATATGACATCCGAATACATGCATAATGACTACGTGTTATGTCCATATACACATCCATGCAAGTGCATGTGTATTCTAACTTCAAGTCAGTTGAATACCTTAATGATGAAATTATATTCTAAGTAAAATGTAATCTAATACAAGACCATGCTTATAAATACACTATCATATAAATCCATCAGAATAGACCGGACTTAGCCATGTTTGGTGAGACCCAAAGAATGTGATTAGGGCAAGTATTGATACATGTAATTAATGTACAGTTAGCCGAGCACAGTTAAAGAGAGGAATAACGATAAACGGAGAACGTAACAGAATCCAGGTGAGTTTATAGCCATATTTCTTGTTATGTTTTCGGGGCTGTGTGCATACTCGATGTGATTAGTTAATACACTTATCTTAAGTGGTAAGTGTATGCCTTATATGTTATGTGAAAGATATGAATGATTGCTTGTTGGTACATGAACGATCTTCGGATACTGCATGTATTTCCAGGGTTATAATTAAAAATATGAATGTTATATATGATGTATGGATGATATATGTATGTTATGAACAAATATAAAGGGATGACAAGGTACAGAAGAAAGGGACCGAGCCCTAATAATACTCGAGGTAGAAAGGGACCGGACCCTAATAATATTTGGGGCAGAAAAGGGACCGGACCCTAATAACATTCGAGGCAGAAAGGGACCGGACCCTAATAATATTCGAGGCAGATAAGAGACTGAGCCCTAATATTAGTCGAGGCAGTAGGGCGTAATGCTCTTTAAATCGTATAAGTATGTAAAGTATGAATAGAAGTAAAGCATGTAAAGAAAGAATAAAGGGAAGAATGAAGGAAAGGGAGAAGGTATATACTCATGTATGTACGAAAGTAAAAATAAGCAGGTTAAGTATATAATATGTATCTTCGGATGCGTATGTATAAGTATGTGGAGGTATTTGTATGTTACTTTATTAACTAGAACTCACTCAGCGTAGCTGACTTTTAATATACACGCATGTGAGTAGGATGAGGCAGCTAGCTTGAGGAGGACACATGGAGGAAGAATAAGAAGCCGGTATCTGAAGACCTGTGACGTCTTATTTGAATGATGTTTATGTTTGAAAGACAAAAGATGTTAATTGTAACAAGTTTTTGTAATAATTTGAAATGTTTATTGAAGTTTTAATATTTTGAGAAAGTTTTATTTAACTCTGATATTTAAAACTGTGTTTATGAGTAAATCCAGCGTCCAGTGTAGGGCACCGGTGACGGGGCCTCATACTTTGCTAAAGAAACCGGGATCTAATGATACCACGCCTTAGGAAACCCAATCGATCCCTGATCACTCTTCGGGTGTGACCTAAAAGGAAACCTTAAGAGGGCACTTAAATGTACCGGCTGGTTGGTTCACCTGTCAGTATCACCAACTTTGACTAATTATCCTAAAAGACAGATTACTCGTCGGTTTCACTACCTCTATACACCAAAGTGCACGGGGTAGTCTAATAACAATCTACCGGACATGGGTAAACAGTGAAACTAAGGCAAATATAGGTAAACCTACTGTTAGAGAGTTATACCTAACACCCTAACAACACAGACAAACCCAACTACTTATCACCCGTCGGATATCTAAGTAGGTTTGAACATTCACCTCTAATTAAATACTACAAAGTTGTTTATATGGTAAACACGCTCAGTAAACCATTAACTAGGCAAAAACACACACTAATCAACCCTAACATGCAACTATCTATGAAAGACATTCAACAAGCGGCGTGTGAAACAATATCAAAGCAATAAACTGGCAGTATGGATGCAATAATATCACCTAACAAACTGAAATAAACCTTTAATTAATCAAAACCCTAGAGACAAAACCCGAAAATCTAATATGTCAATAATACATCTATCTAAGCCTAGATAACTATGGTTTTAACCAAGAAACATGTTCAACAGTAGCAAAGCATGAAATCAGTAACAAACATGTAAAAGAAACACACGATAATGCAATATAAAACCTTAAACCGGACCCGAGACTCACATCATGGTCAAACTCAAGCTCTAGTCTTCAATCTCACAAACCAAAAGCTTCCCCTTCTTCAAATTGTCCCTAGGCAGTAGGTTTTGCAGCTGGAAGTAAATTATTAAGTCTAGCATTTGAAAAATAGCTTAAATAGACTTTCCTAAGACTTTAGCCGACATTCAAGTCCCTCGCACATCGCGGGGGCTTATTCAGATCCGCCACTATTCATCCCCGAAAAAATAGTCGGGGGCTTTAATTGGTTCGTCTTTAAGGCCCCCCATGTGTCGAGGGGGACAAAGCCACACCCATGTATCACACGGGGGATTATTTTCCCTGATTTTTTTTATTTTTTAATTGCTGATTTCCTAGGAATCCATGCCATTCCCAGTAGAAGCTGGTTTTCTGTCTTTTAGTCTCGTTTTCCACTCCTTCAATGCACGAGTACATGAAAATTCAAGATTATGTAAATACATTCTAATTCCAACACATAAACGTTGTAATTTAGCACGATTTCTTATTCAAACGAGTGTGAAAACGAATGTGTTTTGTAACATATCAGACTGGATAGTAAAAACTATTGCCTTTTGTGTCATTTTGGGAGAAACGAATTTGAGGGAAAAATTACTATTATCACTCAAAGTTAGAGGTGCACAAACCTGTTTAAAACTCTAAACCGGTTTGGGTTGAAACCGGTTCGGTTTGATCAACAAAAGTCAAAACTGGTTTATAATCGGTTTCGGTTCGGGTTGAAACCGGTTATTTACCATGTTACGCTAAGCAGTTAATGCGGAAAAATATCGGATATCGGTCAAAGACCGATATCTAAGATATCGGTTATCGCAGTGAGATATCGGTGGGATATCGGTAATTTTAATATTATGTAAAATTCATATATATAGCAATTTTAACACTAATAATTCAGTATAGTCTCATACCGTTAACAAATTAACCTCTTGCAAATTGCAAAACACTAACAATCGTAGCAAGTAAGAATTGATTAAGACTTAAAACACTAACATTTAACACTAAGAGTTGATAATTAAGACTTAAAACATTGATATTGTGATAATCGGTGATATATCGGTCAAATATTAGTCCGATATCAGTCAATATCGTTGATATTATCGGTACCGATATTTTGAACCTATATTTTGATTTATATATCGCTAATGGACCGATAACCAATATATCACTGATATATCGGTGATATATCGACGATATCGACCGCATAGATGTTACGATCGGTTTCGGTTCGGGTTTTGGCCGGTTTCGGTTCGGTTAGCCGGTTTGGAACTGGTTTGATGTAGAAAATTATAAACCGGTTCCGAACCTACGGTTTCAGTCGGTGCCAAACCGGTTTCTACATAATCGGTTTCAAACCGGTTCGGTTTCGTTTAGGTTTTCGGGTCGTTTGTGTTAACCAGTTTATTTGCCCACCTCTACTCAAGATGAACATACATAACCCAATTACAAAAAACAAACTAACCACCAACTGAAAACTAACAAATTAAGCTAACTTTGTTAAATAACTAAGAAAACTGCTATGCAAACTAACATTTTGAATAGAAGATCATGGTTTAAATGTTTGCATGAGATTAGATTACCATATCGATATAACTTAGGAGTAGAAAGTAGATAAGTGTATGAAGTATGTTTATGAGAGCCTATGAAATCATATGTGAAGAGGTAGGTCCCAGCAGAGCCCAGTTGGACCCGCAAGACTCACCTCAAAGAGGGACGTCTGCGCAGTTGAACCCGCAAGACTCACCTTCAAGAGGGACGTATGCGCAAAGACTAAACTCGCAACTCACCTTGAAGAGACGTCTGCGCAAAAACCAACTGGATCCGCAGGACCCACCATGCTCAGAGACGTGACGTCCTTACGCGCAGTACGCAAGCTGTTCCCGCAGGAAAAGTATCCCAATGGTCGACGTACTCCGCCTGTTCCCGCAGCAACGGATACTAGCCATCAGGGAAGGCTACCCGCGCAGCAAGGCTACACGCACAAGGCACTAACTCAAATAATTCAGCAATGTCACCTGAAGAAGGAGTGAGCAAGCCGGGAATACTCCCGCCCAAAGCCGGGAAAAACTCCCGCCCAAATGAGCCAGTCCGTACGCTACTCGGAGGATCTTTTGTACTGTACCTGCCAAGGTATGGACAAAAGATCTGACCAAAGCTGCGACAGCTCACTGACAACAGTACGACGAGCAGCACGCTCTACTACTTAATGTCACTATCAGCCGCTGCCTACTCACCAACCTGTCGTAGCACGTGCATAGCCTGCAGTTTGTGGAAAAGGAATAGTACACAGCCGGCCTAGTCACTATCAGCCGCTGCCTACCCACCAACCACCAGCATGGCACGTGCATAGCCCACAGTTGGTAGAACAGGAATACTATTCAGCCGGCTGTACCTGCTTGGAAACCTACCTTCGGCTATAAATACTCCAACACCTTGGAACGGTATCATCATCTTCTCTCTAGCTATTTCTCTTAATATACACTTATATTCAAGAGCAATCTAGTCTGATTCTCACGCCGGAGGGTGGTCACAAGGAGGTACCCCCCCTTCTCAGTGACGAGCTCACGGTGTCTGTTTTGCAGGTCATCAGAAGAATAACCATCTTGCCGGACCTAACCCTCGCGGGAAACATCTACTTAACCCCCAGATTATCCGTAATCTGTCCGAGGTCAATTAGTGTTTCTTCATTGGCGCCATCCGTGCATAAAAGCTAGAACTTATTCTTTTTCAGTTTTTTCAAACTTCTGGAAAGATGGTTAAGGTTACTCCGTTGCCAAGGCCAACGAGTGACCA
This sequence comes from Bidens hawaiensis, assembly GCF_021521415.1. Lineage (NCBI taxonomy): Eukaryota > Viridiplantae > Streptophyta > Magnoliopsida > Asterales > Asteraceae > Bidens > Bidens hawaiensis. The sequence goes on along the minus strand of NW_027494518.1, from coordinate 48,082 downwards.
AGAAACCCCGGTAACCACAACCCCAGCTACTGGGGGGAACACCGGCGAGTACACAATATTTACGAACACTACCCCGGTTACCCAAGCCGGGGCAAGTGCAGTAAATTTTACGAACACTACCCCGGTTACCCGAGCCGGGGCAAGTGCAGTAAACAATCCTTCACTGGGATTCACCAATACCCAGGTGGAAAGACAACAGACGAGGCCCCCCCGCCAAACACTTGAACAAGTTAAAGCGTGGGCGGAAGCACGTCAGAAGGAATTCCAAGCTGAGTTGGACGAACGCCTACGTTCCATCCAACAGGCTGACGAATTTGGAAGCACTCGACAACAGCTCAACATGAGCAGTGAGTGCGAATACTCGGACGATGATCGGGAGGAATCCGACACCGACGCAAACCCTCGCCATAGGGCAAAAGGGAAGCGTAAGGAAACGGACTTCCAACCGACAAGGAATTTCGGAGACACCTTCAAACCAAGGAACGCGGGGGGAAACCCACGCGACTTCTCCAAAACCTTTAGACCAACTGCTGCAAATGCGGGAACATCCAAGTTTGCAAGGGACATTGCGGAAGCAATCGCCCCGAGAAGTGCCAAACAGATGTCCAACATCGGCACTTATGATGGTATATCTGACCCAGACGATCATTTGAACAGATTCATAGCGGGGGCAACCGTCAGCAACTGGACAGAACCCACGTGGTGTTATATGTTCCAGATGACGCTGGTTGGAGCGGCTAGAGCGTGGTTTGACCGTCTACCGGTCCACCACATCTACGATTGGGCAGACTTCCAACAGAAGTTCAGCCAACACTTCAGTCAACAAAGATAGTACACTGAAGAACAATGGACGATCCTCAACTGCATCCGAGAGGAAGATGAATCTTTGCTAGACTTCATCACTCACTTCAACTCAAAGAAGCTGAGTCTGGGCGCTATTAGCGAAGATCTTGTTCGCGCTGCTTTTATCCACGGCGCGAAAGATCCAGAGCTCATCCGCACCTTAACAGGTAAAGACGGCATGCCATCCACATGGAATGCCATCATGATAGCAGCTAAACGCTTCGCGGAAACGGAAAAGCAACTGGGTAGAGATCTTCCCCAAAGCACAAACCTCTACACCCAGAAAACAAGAGAAAACAACGTCCTTACCGCCCGACTTAACAAAAAGAGGAAGCTAGGTATTTGGCAGTCAAGGGTAAACTTTGACACCTCATCCGGCTCGCACCCTCGGTTAGGCGGAAAGGACAACATGCAGTCGTCGAACCGGAACTCCAGATGGACGCCACTCACCAAAAACGTCACCGAGATATTCGCCACTGAGAGGCTCCCATGGCCAGAGGCTCCAATTATCCGACAGCGTCCAAACGCTGATCAAAGCAAATTTTGTGACTTCCACAGGACAAGAGGCCACACCACCGAGGAATGCTTAGACTTGAAGGACATCGTCGAAGCATTTGTCAGAGATGGGACGCTCACGCACCTCGTGGCGTAATGAACGCTGAGCAGGCTAATGCGTGTTGAACCCCAGTTGGGAAAAACACGAATGAAACTGCAGCTTCAATGTTGGAGAGTACATACTGCGTAAACAACGAGATTCCGAACCAAGTGCATATCGGCTCGAAAGGCTCGATGACACTCCCATCCCAAGAACATGGAAGGGAGCTCAATTACACAGGCTGCATGTAGATCAATTCCAAACTTGTAAAGAAAAGGCCCAGAGCCACTTCTAATGGAAATGATTCTCCTTATCACATTGACGCTGATGATCTTACATTTATACTTATAAACTTTCCACACTGATATGCCGGTATTCACCGCATAAATAAGTGGAGACGTCGTTGCGTGTGGACGGCGGCAAAACCCGCATAAACACAAAAAACGGCAAACCTTCACGCAGGTCAGTTATAGGTGAAGTTTGGTCATCCCACTAAATGAAAGTAACTGTCCTACCCGCACAATCATGACAGAGGAAACTGAACACTAACCTATTGACAACCGCGCGTCGAACGGTTAACTTATTTAAAACACTGATATGCCGGTATTCACCGCATAAATAAGTGGGGAAGTAAGTCGTTGCGTGTGGACGGCGGCAAAACCCGCATAAACACAAAAAACGGCAAAAATTTCAAACAGATGAGGACAACCTTCACGCAGGTCAAGTTATAGGTAAAGTTTGGTCATCCCACTAAATGAAAGTGCCGGTCCTATCCGCACAATCATGATAGAGGAAACTGAACTTTAACCTATTGACAACCGCGCGCCGAACGGTTAACTTATTCAAAACACTGATATGCCGGTATTCACCGCATAAATAAGTGGAGACGTCGTTGCGTGTGGACGGCGCCAAACCCGCATAAACACAAAAAACGGCAAACCTTCACGCAGGTCAGTTATAGGTAAAGTTTGGTCATCCCACTAAATGAAAGTGACGGTCCTACCCGCACAATCATGATAGAGGAAACTGAACTTTAACCTATTGACAACCGCGCGTCGAACGGTTAACTTATTCAAAACACTGATGCCGGTATTCACCGCATAAATAAGTGGAGACGTCGTTGCGTGTGGACGGCGGCAAAACCCGCATAAACACAAAAAACGGCAAACCTTCACGCAGGTCAGTTATAGGTGAAGACTGGTCATCCCACTAAATGAAAGTGACGGTCCTACCTGCACAATCATGATAGAGGAAACTGAACACTAACCTATTGACAACCGCGCGTCGAACGGTTAACTTATTCAAAACACTTGGAAAATTGCTAAGTTAAACTAAAGTATGCACAAGCGAATCATATATTGTTTATGCGGCAAAACAAGTGCCAAATTAACCTATAATATGCATGAGCAAGTCATATAACGTTTATAAAGCAAGTCATCCAGTGAAATTGGCGGTCCTACCCGCACAAACATTTATATTTCATAAAAAATTCAAACATTACAAGAATGGCCGGATATCTATCCGCCTACAGAAATATAAATCTATCCTAACGGTGGGAAGGGATCTCAAGGTTCAAACTTTAGGACCACTCCCTCCAAACCCACTTGTACCCGCACCATCAGTTGGCTGTGGCGGTTCAAGGAAAGTCTTGAGAATGGTTAACCCATCATCAGCAGCAGCAATTTCGTTCACCTTCTCCACCACCGGATGCAGGAAGGCAGCATACTGGTTCACTGCTTGGTCATAGGCAGCTTCGGTGTCCACATCATAAAGAGGGAAGTTGGAAGGCGGGATGCCCTTCTCAACAAACCCCAGACCAAGCAGAAAACCAGCCTTTTCCCCATCCTCATGGGAAGCGTTGAGGGCTGCGCTCATGGCATCGTCATAAGATGTGTTCGTGAAGACTCGATGCACAACCTACAAGAAAAAATACAAGTATCAAAACCTTTTCTAAGCACAAAGAAAAGCGTAAATATATTATGAAGCCACGCATACCTGCGACAACGCTTCTCGTAGAAGCCATTCCTTGGTAATCAGAGCTTCTTGGAGGGCAGCCTGAGCTAGGTCACGGGCGCGTTCGGCTTCATTCTTGTTAAGGTTGGCAAGCAACACTTCCTTAGCAGCAGCCTCTTCAACGCCCTTCAGCTTACGCTCAGTATGGTCAAGCATACCCCTCTGATCCAAGATCTCTTGAAGCTTCTTGGCGTCTTCCATAGCCAAAGCATCATGAGCCTGCTGAAGCCTCTCTAGTTTGGCTTTAAGCTCCTCTTTTCGGCGCGCAGAGGTTCAGCAACGGCTTCAGCCTTGGTGGCCCTCTCGGTCGCGTTCCGCACAATTTCCTTAGCCAACCGAAGCTGTTCGTTAACAGCTTGGGTAGCCTTGGAACGGGCCTCGAGCCGGGCCTGCACTTCAACCTCGAGGGCCTTGAAGGCCTTTTCCTTCTCCGCAGCAATTGCGGTAAGTCTCTTGTTCTCCTCCCGGATGGCCCGCGCCTGAGCCACTTCTTGGATACGCGCAGCCTTTAACTTGTCGTTTTCACGACAAAGCAACTCGACGCGCGGCTGCATCCGGGCAAGGAGAATCCGAAGCTCATTTGTCAGCCTACCCTCCTGGTAGCTAGACATAGCTTCCCCCAACGCGCCACTTGGGGCCGCGTGACGCGCCCACTCGACGCAGTCCACAGCCGTCCGAAGGGTTGTTCCCCGGCGGATGTTCCACCGTGGAACATACACCTCATTCGAATCCGACACTGCAAAAACAAAAAGCAGTTAGGAAAAGATGATAAAAATATAAAAAGGCCAAAATAACCCTACGCACCTGTAGGGTCGACAACAGGCCGGTAGCCGCCAAACCCATTACCCGAACCTAACGGATAACCATCCAAGAGGTCAGGCAGATGGGAAGGAGGCAGAGCTTGGCTAGAAGCCCCGAACATACCTGCTGAACCGGCCGGGGACGAGGTAGTCGCCGGTGCCGGAGGCACGGTTGAAGCCGCCGCGGTAGAGACCATCGGAGGTGAACTCACTGGAGGTGAACTCACAACCGTGGCCGCCGCTGCGGAGGAGCCCGCGGAAACAATCACCGCCGGCTCAGTGAAGGATTCCGTGAAGATCGCACTGACAGCCGGCGGGGATGATGTTACAGTTGGAACAGTTGCCTCAACAGGATGAGCAACTGAACCAATACTGCAAACAGGCGTAGCCGCCTGGGTCATCGCCTTGGGTAGGTTGACCAAACCTACCGTAATGGGTCCAGAACTGCTCCTCCCCGCATCACTTTGGAATGCAGTAGCATCCACGCCTGCATGAAGACAAGATATTAAAAACAATGGCGGAAAGAATTGCGGGTAAGATTAATTTACACTTACGAGTTTTCTTGAGCTTGAAGGTTCTGACAGGCGGGGACGAACCCGATGGAGCCGGCCTCTTCACGCCGGTCACCGTCGTCGCACTGGGCTGCCCGGAGGTGATAGCTGTCTCAACCTCCGGAACAGTGGTCTTACCACCACCAGGGTTCCCCGCCGCCTCTTCACTTTCGGTCTCCGACTCAGACCGGTTCCCCTGATCAGCAGTGGAGGCAACCTTCGCCTTGCCCTTCCCGCTAGCAGCCTTCTTCCTCGCGAAGAAAGGACCATCTGCGGATTCCTCATCAGAAGATGACAAAATTAGAGGAATTCCAGCAGAGGTTTGAGCATTGAGAGGGCGAGGGTTAAATAATCTTTTACCTGGCCGCGTGGCGCTCAGTATCTCGTGGCCCGGCGGGTAGACCTCCACAAATCGATCCGCAGTTTGCTCAAGGATGGGCAACTCGTTCTCATCAAGAGCACGAGTACCCATCCGAGCGGGACCACCGCTCTCTCGCGGCTGCAGAAGAGATTGCAAGTTGTTTCCCTCTGAAAATAAACAGAAACAGAAGAAAAACCCTAAATCAGCAAAAAGATATGAAGCATACCGTAAGGGATAGAGTTCAAACCGTATTCGAGGACGATAGGAATCTGTGGCGCCTCTGCCCCTGCATCCTTCCACACCCGGCTCATCCCGAGCATAACCATCCCGGACTCCGCAAAGCGGTAAACCGGAGTCTGGATCCGGGAAATCTTGGAAAACCATTCCGCCTCCTGGTAGTTGGAGGCGTAAAGGCTCGGAAGTGCTCTCCCGTTCTTGAATGTCATCGCTATGGGGACGACACGGGCATAGATGTAGAAGAACTCCCGCTTCCAAGACCGAAGACTGCGCTCGGTAGCACAGATCTTCAAACCCTTGATCCGGGTGACCAAGGTGTACCAGCCTTGGATGCACCTCTAGGAGTAGAAGGTCATCAGGCGGTCGACATGGGGCTCCACACCCAGAATGAGACACACCCATTCAAAATGGCGGATCTTGGCGATCGCCATTGGGTGTACCTCCGTCAGGTGCACACCGTGTCTTTCCAAAACACGGTATACAAACTTCGTCAACGGGAACCTGAGATTCCCATAGACGAAGAATGCAGCATATACCCCTATCTTGCCCTTGGGGGCATCGTACACCGTCTGATGAGGCTCAGGAAACTCAGGCTCCAAAGGCTCGAGCATGAACTTCCTGACGATGTACTGATAAACGTCGACAGAAAGAGCACACTGGCACTCCCCAGCAGTACTCTTATCGTCCTTGTCAGACGTCGGGTTCTCGATGTACACGTCGGACTCCTCGGCAATAGCCTCAGGATCACGAATGGAAGACATGTTTTGGAAGATGGAAAGAAGAACGATTTCAGGAGAATGCTCGACAAAAGTAGAGTATTCGCCGTAAATCGCTTAAAAGAAGAAGTGAAACTGTGAATTGAGATGCATCCTCTTCTCCCTTTATATACTCATCGCAATGAATGCGATGAATTTAATACGGGAGAGACGGAAAAGCGCAGGTGCAATGAAACTATGACACGTGGAAAAAGAAAGCTGACAACAGCTGTCGACAGAACGTGCGCCGTAAACTTCGCGGCCACGCGCCCGAAAACTCGCGCCCACGCGCCTGAAAAAGCGTCTGGAATGACCATATACTGTCACGTCGCCATAACTTCATGCACGTCCTGAAACTGTCAGAAGAAACCGTCAGACCACGCTGACGTCCCTTCAACAGTTGGACTGTTCTTATCCTTTCACCAACTCTTCGAATTTCAAAAAGATTCAAAAGTAAGCGGGACTATGCCCCTTACCTTGGCAACCAAGTAACTATAAGACAGGTGCGGGTACAGTGTCAAGGCAAAACCCTTCACATACTTAGCACCTGCAGGGAATTGAAGCCAAGAATACCTCGGCAACCAAGTAACTATAAGACGGGTGCGGGTACAGTGTCAAGGCAAAACCCTTCACATACTTAGCACCCGCAGGGAATTGAAGCCAGGAATGCCTTGGAAGTAAAGTAACTATAAGGCGAGTGCGGGTACAGTGTCAAGGCGAAACCCTTCACATACTTAGCACTCCGCAGGGAATTGAAACCAAGAAGGATCTTCTGGGCCATGCTTGCGGAAAGGGATATAACACCCCCGCATAGCGGGAACGTTGAGAACTAGATTGTTGGAAGCTCCAAGATGGAATTGGTTGTTTAACATAATTGATCACTATGTTTAAAACTACCAAAACCCCGTGGAGAATCTACACAAGTGAAACTCAACGCTCCCGACTTGCGAGGAGGTTACACAACTACCCGCATCATACCCAAAGATCAAGCAGAACAGTGGGAAATTCTGCACGTGACATTAGGAAACCCGCGGGAAGAATCCCCGCGGAGAACCTTAAAACTAAACCCTTTTCAAAACCCCTTGCTTAAGTCCAAAAGTTCACCTCACTTATTAACAATTCATGAGAAGAACATTGGACTGGGGGGACTTGAAGAGGTAGGTCCCAGCAGAGCCCAGTTGGACCCGCAAGACTCACCTCAAAGAGGGACGTCTGCGCAGTTGAACCCACAAGACTCACCTTCAAGAGGGACGTCTGCGCAAAGACTAAACTTGCAACTCACCTTGAAGAGACGTCTGCGCAAAAACCAACTGGATCCACAGGACCCACCATGCTCAGAGACGTGACGTCCTTACACGCAGTACGCAAGCTGTTCCCGCAGGAAAAGCCTCCCAATGGTCGACGTACTTCGCCTGTTCCCGCAGCAACGGATACTAGCCATCAGGGAAGGCTACCCGCGCAGCAAGGCTACACGCACAAGGCACTAACTCTTAAATAATTTAGCAATGTCACCTGAAAAAGGAGTGAGCTAGCCGGGAATACTTCCGCCCAAAGCCGGGAAAACTCCCGCCCAAATAAGCCAGTCCGTACGCTACTGGAGGATCTTTTGTACTGTACCTGCCAAGGTATGGACAAAAGATCTGACCAAAGCTGCGACAGCTCACTGACAACAGTACGACGAGCAGCACGCTCTACTACTTAATGTCACTATCAGCCGCTGCCTACTCACCAACCTGTCGTAGCACGTGCATAGCCTGCAGTTGGTGGAAAAGGAATAGTACACAGCCGGCCTGGTCACTATCAGCCGCTGCCTACCCACCAACCACCAGCATGGCACGTGCATAGCCCACAGTTGGTAGAACATGAATACTATTCAGCCGGCTGTACCTGCTTGGAAACCTACCTTCGGCTATAAATACTCCAACACCTTGGAACGGTATCATCATCTTCTCTCTAGCTATTTCTCTTAATATACACTTATATTCAAGAGCAATCTAGTCTGATTCTCACGCCGGAGGGTGGTCACAAGGAGGTACCCCCCTTCTCAGTGACGAGCTCACGGTGTCTGTTTTGCAGGTCATCAGAAGAATAACCATCTTGCCGGACCTAACCCTCGCGGGAAACATCTACTTAACCCCCAGATTATCCGTAATCTGTCCGAGGTCAATTAGTGTTTCTTCAATATGTAAATAAATGATAAATGCATGTATAGTTAAATTGCGTGTTCCATAAAAATGATGCCATTTTATTGATCCTTCTATCTACTAACCATAAACTAGTAAATTTGGTATAAAATTTAATAAATATTTAGAAAAAAGAGAAAAAGTAAAAAAGAATCTTCCTCTACATAAGAAAATTAAGAACTACTTGTATAACCTTTAAATGTACGGTGTACCTCCACTCCTCAAGTATCTAAAGACTAAAATAAAAATAAGGTTGCAACTTTTAAGGGGCAATTATAGTTTCGTTATTTAACAAAATCAAAAGAAAATAAGTTTTCAACCTTCAAGTGCAAAGTTAAAAGTTTGCGTTTTCTCATAAGTCAAGTTTTGTTATCAATTTGGATATCTCAACTGTGTTCTTTTGCCAGAAGAAAATAGATAATAAAAAATTGTAAACATTGAAACTGAAATCATTTTGATATAATTATGTAGTTAGTCTCTAAAGTTTACTAAAACTAACAAGATTGGTACTAAAGTTTACAAGTCACATGTATGGGTATTTAACTTGTAAATTTGTAACAATTTTAGGTTTTAATTGTAACTTCTGTTAAATGCTAACAGAAATTGAAGGGCATTTTCAAAATAGGTAAAAATGATATAAATTTGAAGTTAGAAAACTATATGAATTGAAACAATGTAGAGGTGGGTTAGTTAAGAAATTATATGTTATTTTGAAAACTATTTATTTCAACCATTAAATGATAGATGTATTCTTTTCAAGGGTCTCTCTCTCACTCTCTCTCTCTCTCTCTCTCTTTTTTCTCTCTTTCTCTCTCTCTATATATATATAGAAAAGGGTTCAAATAATAATAAAGAGTTTCCTAAGAATGGTAAGAACCAATAAATTTTTGACACTTGGCATTACAAATGATGGTAAAAGAACAATTCTAGAAAACTATGTCGGTTATAATGATAAAAGAGTACTTAGGAAACTATGTCGGTTTTTAGTAAATTTAAATCTCAACTATTGATTAACATGATCCAATGGTTATGATTTATTTCTAGACTTACTAGGAAACTACTTCTTTTTAGTATAACCATCCCATATATACATATATATATATAGGGGTGGTTATATTAAAAAGAAATAGTTTTTTATGAAGAGTAACAATAAATCTAGGCCTATAGATCTAGGATCTAGTGGTTGAGATTGGTAGTTTTTAAAATACCAAATAGTTTTTTTAGGATCTAAGATTTAGACTACATATATTCTATTTTTTTTTTTTTTGCAAAATGATGAAGACGCCCTTCATTTTCTGTTTACATTTACGAAAGTTACAATTAGTACCTAAAATTATTACAAAATTAAAAGTAAAATATCTATACATTTGACTTTTAAACCTAAATACTCAATCTTGTTATTTTTAGTAAACATTAGAAACTAACTTTGTAATTATGTCAATCATTTCAAAAAAGAATACGTTTCTAGGATAACTTAAAATAAGAACCGTTTATGTATTTACTCATGCAAAAGAGAGGCACCAAAACCAGAAATTAGTTGAAAGAAATGATTAGCATTTTACTAAGTATAATTACTATAGTAATTATGAATGATTAGAATGAAGAAGTTGTAATTACACCTTTTGAGTTAGTGGCATTTGAGACATATAGCATGAAAAACACCCAAGATAATCATTATTCTCCTCTCAAATCTTGATCTCTTTTAAATTTTAATTTTTAGATTTTAAATATTACTTATTTTAAAGTTAATTATTTGTTTATGAAGTTAAGTGATGACAATAATTTGATAAGATGAATCCCACTAAACCGAGGTGTTTATGGGTCCTCTTGTCACATACCTGTTGGAGCATCATATCACAAACAGCCTATAAAATATGTATATTTTCTTCTCTTATGCTTTTTTTATATATATATTTTTTTCTCTTATAAAGGATTTTACACATTTAAAGTTAAATCATTTTCTCCTATTGTCATGAATATATTAATGTGTTTGTGTATACTCTGATGACCACTGTATTTACAATACCGTGAACAAAATATTGTAGTTTCTTGGTTGAGAAACAATGCCTAGAACAGTAGGAAAGCAGTTTCTTTAGAGCATTCATGTGACAGATCATATTGGTTGAGAAGAATGAAGTCTTCTTTATAAAGAGGTGAATACATTCTCCATCATAACGAATTTTGGGTGCTTAATAAGAGTTAATGTGAGAAGAATACCACAGTTAAATGTGCTCAAGTGGGAACATTATTAGGATGAGTGACCTCCTAGGAGGTCTCCACTTGAGCAACCAAAATCAAATATGTGAGGCGATGGTGGCTCGTTCCGGCCAAACCGGACAATATTATGGTGTGACGGTAGCTAAGCTGTAAAAGATGGTATCAGAGCTAGGGTTGGACTCGTGGAGTCAGGTCCTGCGAGGACGCTGGATCCCAAAGGAGAGTAAATTGTGACATCCCACATCGGTTGGGGAGGAGAACAAAGCTTTGTTTATAAGGAGGTGGACATCTCCCCACTATAACGCGTTTTGGTCGCTTAACGCGTTTTGGTCGCTTAACGCGGATGAGAGACAAATTCCACAGTTACGTGTGCTCAAGTGGGAGCGGTATCACAATGTGTGACCTTCTAGGAAGTCTCCACCCGAGAAAACAAAAGTAAATCTGTGAGGCGATGGTGGTTCGTCCCGGGCAATGCGGATAATATTATGGAGCAGGAGTAGCTAGGCTGTTACAATTCACAACCCGTTACTTATACTTTGTGAAGGGGTTTTGCAAATTATAGGATGTGACTGTGAGTGCTTTGAGAATGAGAGAAAAAATTCGCACATCATAATTTTTTTAATATTTTATGAATGTGGTTGTGAGTGTAAGAGAGAGTAAATGTAATTATAAATGTATATAAAATTTATATTTAATTAAAAATAAAGGAACAAACGATAATGATTTTTTGTATAATTATGTAGACATGGATGAGAAATGAATTGTGAATGCCCTTAATCATCTTATAGTGTAATTTGATTACTAACCAAATTTATAGAAGCAAAAGCAGTCCTAAATTCGAAATTTGAAAGGCTCATGGTGACATTTGAATGGCTGATCGCTCAAATGGTCATTATTCAATCCTTTATCCTGTATTATGTATGCGACATTTTAGATTGTTCATTTCAAAGAACACGCTAACCTTAAATTCACTACTACGCGAGCTGATCTCCGTCCTCTACCCCAACGATTCCGTACAATGTCACCGTCTAGTGATTTCTTCCATCGTCAAAACCACTATCCACAGTCGTGATACACCGTCACATTTGTTCACATGTTTGCTTAGTGTTTGATAAGAATTCAATTTGGAATTGAAGCCAACTGATAAGTAAATCTTTGAAATCGATACACTTAATCATCAATTTAAAGTTTTAATCGTTCAATTTTGACAATTTCAGTGACGTGGTTTAACCTTGAAGCTACCAGGTTTTAAGTTTGAACGTTTATGTTTTGGAATTTGACTTGAAAGTATTTGTTTTTTATACTTGAACGCATTCACGTACCTAATGTACCTTAAACAAGTATTGTACGTTAACTCACCCTATATATATATATATATATATATATATATATGTATGTATGTATATATACTAGTTTGATCCCCCTGTGTTACGGGCGTTTATTTAAGTTTTTGTTTTTAATCGTTTTGCTATTTTATGATAATTTATTTTATTTTTTTAACGTAGTTTGTTTTAATTTAATACATATATATTAGTTTTTTATTATATTTTTTTTTGCGTTTGGATATTTTCAATTGAGATGTGTAGATTTTTAGATTTTTAATGAATAAAAATACACGAACACGAACTTGTTGCTTTTTTTAAATGAACAAACATGAACACAAATATTTGTCGAATGAAAAAGGGGATATTGATGTAGTTGACGATGGCGGGTAGTATCGGAAGTTAACCGGCGATGGAGATTATAGACTAGCAATGGAGAACATCTAAAAAAGATATATTAAATTAGGGTTTGAGGATGAAAGTATTTACCAATAAATAAGATCATATAACTCATTTGAGAGCTAGTTTGGTAAAACCCATAATCCGTGGAAATTATTCTTTGATGATTAAGGAGTTATTTCACAAATAAATGAGATGTTATAACCCGTTTAAGGGTTATCCGGGTTTTGGGAGACCCATGACTAGCGAAAATTATTGTTTGATCATGAAAGGGTTTCACAAATAAATGAGATGCTATAACCCATTTAGAGACAATCTGGGTTTGGTAAGACCCATACCTGCGATTTCGGGTCAAATACATGAGAAGTCTCCATTTAGAAATCAAACAATCTGGTGGCTCTAGAGAATTTGGGGAGGGGGGCAACCTAAGAGCGACACATAGGATTTTGTAGTAGGCAATTATATAGATAGTTAAATATATATATATATATATATATATATATATATATATATATATATATATATATATATATATGATGTTTTTCATTACAGAACTCTTAAGTTATATAAGAACTTCAAAAAACTCTGAACTAACTTTTTTTTATAAAATTCTTTGTATGTTAATATTATTTGAGTGTAGTTTTATCACCTTTTATATTTGTATTTACGATTACAATTATTTAGATTAGTTGTTACACATATTTATGTTATTTTTACATATATGTAAATTTGTTATTACATAAATTTTACACATTTGTAAACTTGTGATTTATATATGCAATCAAAAATTTATTTTAAAAATATAATAAAACTATTCTCAAATAATGTTAATATATGTAATCAAAAATTTATTTTAAAAATATGATAAAACTACTCTCAAATAATATTAATATAAATTGATAAATATTTGGTTGTTAAAAATTCCTAAAATTTTATAACTTTTTTTGAATTCCGAAAGTAAACAAAGTCTATACCTTTACGTTGTTGTTTTGAAATGTAATCTTTATTCTAAGAATTCACATACTATATTATAACTTTTTAAAATGTACTAGAATCTCATTTTTTTTACTAACAAACTCTATTTTGTCTAGTTTAATTATATATATATATATATATATATATATATATATATATATATATATATATATATATAATATTTTATATAACACAAAGCGAGCTACATCTGGATAATGGGTAAGCGAGCAACAAGCTGCGCCGCTATCTCCTTTTGAACTTTATTTCGTCGACCTTTTCTTTTCTAGAATAGAACTTGGTCTTCACCAATTAATTGGACTTTCTTACATTATAAAACATTAACGGTGTGTTTTTTATTGTGTTTGTTGGTAGAATTCATTGGAATTGGATTTAGTGCTATTTTCAATATGTTTCGTTAACAAATGAACTGGAATTGGCATTTTAATTTAATTTAGTTCCATCGAATTTCTACATATAAAGGATTTAATAACACCTTCCAAAAGTTGGGATATCAAGTTATTAACCAAAGTAAATAGAATCACCCACCACCCCCCCTCCCCCAACCATAGTCCGGAACAACTATATAGGTCTTAAACTGAAGCATTCCGACACCAATATGCTCTCGAGCCAGTGTCACTATGCATCCGGAACATATAAATTGTCCAACGTTAATTTCGTGAACAATGTTGGTTATTCGTCCGACATACAACAATGGTTATGCGTTTATTGCCAATAATGTGTCGGTCCCTAGTTACACGGCCGACATACATCGATTACGTGTCAGGTAGGGATGAGCAGATTCGGTACTGGTACCGAATCGATTCAAAGTTTTGAGTTTCCAGTATCAGTATCGGTACGGTATCATTATCTCCTGAATCTTAGCATGAAATACTGGTACCAAACCGGTACTAATACCGATACAAAAAATTTGCAATTTTCGGTACAATACCGCTCTCTTCCTTAGTGTCAGGCACGAGTTAGGCATTAGACGTTATTACGCGCTTGATGTCGATTAAAATCTAGACCTGGTTATGCGTAAGAAGTAAGTTGCTAATTACGCGTATAACGCCGATTACGCGTCTAGAACCGGTAATACATTTGACTTTGGTTGCATGACGTACGATGCCGATTACGCGTAAGACGTGTGACTCAGATTACCCGCTCGAAGTGAGTATTTTAAAGCTGGTTATGGTTAGGGATGACAACGACATCCGAACCTGATGGGGCAACCCAAAACCCACAATAAATGGGACGGGTAATACTCGACCCATTAGGGTTTGGGATATGTTTTTGATTAGTTTTGAAATTGTTCGTGAGTTTGGGATATGTTTGGGATTTGTAATATACCCGATTACCCGATAACATTGACCCATTTACCCGATTATATACTCGAGGTACCCGACATAATTTTTTTAGTATTATATATATAGAATTGATTTATTTTAAGAATCACTTTGAGTTTTTAAGAACTCGAAAGAACTTAATGTAACAATTTTTTTAGATTTTTTTTACACTCGTGTAATACGTAAGTGTAAGTAACGTAAAAAAATTACAGTATTTTTTTATACATGGAATCGATTTATTACACATGTGTAACTAACATTTAAACTTGTGTAATTATCAAAAATCTTTATTCTCACTCCTTAAATTTTTTAATCAAATTTATCCTCAACCACATATTAAATACCCTTTTAATTGATTGTGTGACCCATATTGAGTTTTTAAAGTTCTGATAACTCATCAAATTCTCAAAAGATCATTATATATATATGACAGTTTTCCTTATATGTAGTATATTTTACATATATTATTTGTTAAAACTTGTTTATGACAATTATTTGTGACATTTCAATTTTATGATAATCAGTGTTTGTAATTGATTAGTTATATTTTGTCAAAATCTGCTTGACACCCAAAGGATTTTAGGCTGGATATACCTTACGGTTATTTTGTCAAAACCCTACAGGAAACCCGATGGGAAACCCCGAAACCCAATAGGTAAAAGCCGATGGGTTTGGACAGGCTTTAATAATCGGGTATGAGTTTGGGAATACCTAAACCAGACCCATTAGTTATGGACTTGATGTATGTTATGGATCAAACACTGATAAAGTGTCGGGCGATAGTTATGCATTTGGTAGCGATTAACAGGACAAGTGTCGATTACACGTTTGGCACCAGTCAACACGTCAAACGTTGACAAAATCCGATCACGTATTCGGCACCGAACGTTGTAGGTCACACTCAAGCTTTAGTACGCACCGCACCGGGTTCGCTTCGATACTAGTTTTTTCTGGATGCTCTATGATGTGATAATAGGAGGGGTGTTCAAGAAAATCTGAACCCGTATCCGAAAATCCTGAATTATCCGAAAATTTGGATATCTGAATCTCGGAAATCCGTATTTTCGGATTTAGATTCTGATAGTCATTTTGAAAATCTCGTATAGTTCGGATATCTGAACTATCTGAAATATTTTTTATAATTATTAAATAATAAATATTATCTATAAAGTTTGGATAATATTTAGATATTTCAGATATTTCATATAAATTTTCGGATAATTTTAAAGATACTTCGGATATCCGAAATAGTTTGAAAAGTAGAACTTTAAATTTTTTTATAATAATTATATTTTTTTTTTCAAAATTCAGATATTTCGAATATCCGAAATATTGGATTCGGGTAGTGAAATCCAAGATCTGAAATATTCGGATATCCGAAGTTTGGATATCCGAATATCTGACTTTAAACACCCCTAAATTTACATGTATTGTTATGATTCAAGAGAGATATGTTCCAAGGTGGTGGTCTAAGTGATAGATTTCAGTTCATTTAAGAAATTTTAGTTCCTTTGAAATATTATACGGACTAACACCCCTCAAATTCAAAATCTCTTTGTAAATTCTAATTCCTTCGGAAAACTTCAACAACAAAGCCATTTTTAATTTCCAATTCCTTTATGTAACACTCTGACCTTGGCTGATTGTACGTCAGGGCGGTACTTACAAATTGTTCACAAGCTCGTAACACTATTAAAATAACAATAATTATATTTATTTCATTTCATAAAGTAGAAAGTACACACTAGTTTAAAGGAAGGACAATTAACATTACATCGTTAAAATAAATAAAGTTCGACTTAATAATCCTAAGGTCGGCTAGTTGTCTTCATCCTTAGCACATCATCGGATTAAATTGTAACCAGATACTAAAGAAGTCCGGGTTTTTGGATACGAGCTCTTGAATACTTGGTGCAGCTTGGTGGAGCAAAACATCGAAACTTCCAATTGAGTTCAACGTGGAAAATATGTTACGGATATCAACAAATTCAACGACATTTACAAGAATTAGATCATCAATCCATTGAAGATTTACATGTAAGTTAGTATTTAATTTAAGTTTATAGTTATTTTAAGGTCAGACACACCAAAATAGGGAGTAGTACAACAGTGTGAATCTCGTTTTGACGTACCAATTTGTACATGGTAATATATCGATATATACACGAGTAAAGAAAATAAATACTATTCATATGTCTTGATTAATTAAAAAACTATTTGGGACTATTTTCATTAAATTGCTTATCGTATTATGACCGACAAATATGTCCGTATAAGTGTCCTTATCTGACATGCTTTCAATAAGAAAATTATCATATAAAACTCAAGTTGTAGTTAAAAGTCAATATGGTGACATTAAGCGAAAATTAAAATATAATTATTGCATAGGTAAGTAAATATACGCCGTCAAATTATTAATCTTTATCATTTTACATTTAAGATTTATCTTCGGTTAGATTTGCATGTAAACGAATATTTTATTCATTTGGAACACTATGAGTCTATGATATATATATATATATATATATATATAGATAGATAGATAGATAGATAGATAGATAGATAGAATTGATTTCTTTTGAGAACCGCTTTGAGTTTTAAGAACTCGAAAAAACTCAACGTAACAAAATTTTCTTTTGAATTTTTTTACACATGTGTAATACGTAAGTGTAAGTAATGTACAAAAAATTATCGTAATTTTTTACACACCGAATCAACTTATTACACATGTGTAACGAACATTTAAACTTGTGTAATTCTCAAAAATACTTATTCTCTCTTCTGATTCATTTTTTAATCAAATTTAATCTCAATCACATATTTAAACTCATTTAATTAAATGTGTGGTCCAAAATTGAGTTCTTAAAGTTCTTACAACTCATCAAGTTCTCAAAATATCCCTCCCCTATATATATATATATATATATATATATATATATATATATATATATGGAGAGGATCATGAGAGAAATTCATTTTATAAAGAGAACTAGAGAACTAATAATGAAGTATTTTTAATTTAATTATAAAAATTATTTTTAATTTTTTTTCTTTCATCCTTCTTATATGTTGTTATTCTTCATTACAAAAAATATAATATAAATAAAAAAAATTAACGTTGTAATGCATATATGCAATACATAGACTTTTTTATAATGCACATGTGCAATAGTGTGCATTTTGATATTTGAAATAGTGTTGAATAACATATATATAGTTGTTTGTATTGTATATTTGCAATAGTGTTATATTATATACAAAAATAAAAAAAAATCGATATAGTGCATATGTGCATTAGTGTTGTATTACATATATGCAATAATGTGTTTTGCATACAATTATTAGTGTCGTATTTGCATATATTCAATAGTGTGTATTTGATAATGTATTTGTGTTATATTGTATGCAATAAAACACTATTTTATATATACAATACACATTTATGCACATACTCATTACATCAATGTTTTTTTAGGAACAATATCATCTTATTAGAAGAAGGAAAGATAAAAAAATCACAAAATAATTTTTTAAAAATAGTTAAAAATAATTATTTACTAGTTCTCTAGTTCTTTCTAGATCCCACCCCTACACACACACATATATATATATTTATTTATTTTATTTTTAAAATTTCTATATGCATGGATCCAATATTTTTGGCTACAATTAGTTATTCTTACCTAATGAACTATTTTATCTACTGGTATTAACGTGTGTAAAATGATATTATTTTTTATAAAGATGAAATTCAAGTTTTCGACAATAATGTAAATTTAGAAGTAAGATTAGATGGCGTGTAGTGTGTATTATTAAGCGTTCTAAAAATAAAAAGTGTAAGCATTTTTTTAGCTTTTTGTTTGTTTTTTATACATTTATGCAACTATCAAGTGTTTGTGGCAGAAACACTATTGCAACCGAGTTTTCATTGCAAAATCGGTGACCGACGGATTTTGGATGTGAGAAAAAAGATGGGACATTATTTGAACGTCTATGACCACTTTGGTGTTTTCAAATATAAAAATTGCTTCAAATCAACCACAAATGCTATGAGAATTTATATTTGTATGCTCTATAAGTGCTCTAGCCGCTTGCATACCAAAATTTCTTCACATCAACGACTAATCCTTTGACACGTCATATTTGAACGGTCTACGACATGTTTTTATACCAAAAGTGTTTCAAATCATAGAAATTATGCACCCTTTCACATATCATATATATGTGGGACATTGATAAAGAAAAAAAGATGAAGAAATTTGGGGCTATTTATGATACTAGTATGTATCTCAACATATATCTTTTAGTATATGTGACAAGATATGTGAAGGCAGATACATAGGATTATTATGAACTTTAAACAGACAGGATTAAATATTCCTTTTCTTTCTATTGAGACAAGCAAAAGGTCTGGGACAGCCCTGGCCAAAGAGGCTACATCATGATTGGGGGCAAAGGATTCAAGAAAATAAAAAAGGGATGTGAAGGAAGTTTCTATTCTCTCATAAAACAACTTTAATTTCATCATCATCACTTGGAAAAGAACCTTTTTTTTTGTTGGTTGATTTTGATTGTCTGAAAAGAACTATGGCTTTCTAGCAAGGAAAACATTGCATATACTTTCTAGGAACCACCACTACCAACACTGTTTCCGGTCAACTTTGCCGCTAGTATCATGTATTTCTTTTGAAACGCCAATTATATAAAAACTAGCAAGAAGCTAGAAAACAAGCAAAAGTTAATTACATAATAATGAGAGGATTCTTAATCCACTCGGACCAAGTAACTTTGCTGCTAATATCATGTATTATTTTATCTCTTACAAGCTCCTTTTGTCATCTTATTGTAGAATGTGATATATATACCATTATATTGCACTCAACATAAAACAAAATCATGAGGTTTTGAAAAAATAAGTAACTTATAATTAAAGTAGAATAACCTTTTGTGTAATCTTAAACTATAGATATCCCTTTTGTGACATACGTATAATATGTATAACATAGCCGCGTGTTTTCACACTCAAAAGAAAACATGCACAATATCAAGTTAAAATACTTGACGTTATAGCTACACTTCTAAACCACATACTACACTTTACATGCTAGCCATGTATCACATTTGTGAAAATGGCAGGAAACGCATGTGTACTATTTCTTGACAGGTCTAGATAGATACATTAAAATCTTAACTCATTTTTATACAAAGTCACTTGCAGATTATATATACAAACATTAAAAACACTAGTTATCCGCTCCACAAATAACCGACTTTCTAAAATTATTTATTATCATTCCATTCTATAAAATGTTATAGTTTCACTAAATCGATCTACAAAACAAATCAAGTACCTTTCCTTTTGTATATATATTGGATTTGAATAATTTAACAATTTATGCAAAGCATTTTGGTAAGATCTAAAAGTACTTAACGTTGTAACTTTTACCTTAATTATTTACTAGGCGTATGGCGCACATACAAACAATCAACTGGCTATCCCATACAAGTTACAATTTCATTCATTAATTTTTGAAGTCCAAATATTAATTGCAAAGCCCATATTCTATAAGTCATTA
Source organism: Bidens hawaiensis (assembly GCF_021521415.1). Classification (NCBI taxonomy): domain Eukaryota; kingdom Viridiplantae; phylum Streptophyta; class Magnoliopsida; order Asterales; family Asteraceae; genus Bidens; species Bidens hawaiensis. The sequence goes on along the minus strand of NW_027494518.1, from coordinate 27,912 downwards.
GAATAATTAGCCCAGTTTACAAGTTAAAATGATAATTCACCCCCTTTAGCATACATATATCTCACGAACGTTATATGTTTCTCCATTATGTATTATTGTTTATGTAAATAGAAAACTATGTCTCTCCTTGCATACAGACTTCCAAGGGATTGTGCATCGGTAAGGGCCCACTCCGACAAGCACCTGAAAAAGCCGGGGCGGTAATCCAATTAGGATACCAATAGAATAGCGACGGAATTATTGGCCACGGTGACAATCACATAAAAAGAAGAGTGACGATTATATCGAAATTCTAATTAAATAATACCAACGGCGACAAGAGGTTTCTACCATAATTGAAGAATCCTGGGCTCTTGGGGGCCCTTTCTAAAAATTTAATAGATTCCCTTGGTGAAACCTTGGGAATTACAATGTTAAATGGCCGTCGATAGTTTTTCGTCAATGATACCTTTTTGTTAAATAATGACGGACCCCCCCCCCCCCCCCCTAAATACTTTGTTAAACATCACATTGGTAACAAGATTCAAAGCCAAGACCACATTTAGAGGAAATTTAACCATTTACCACTGCATTTCCCCTTGAATGTTATGAATTTGACACTCAATCATAATGTCGTATGAGAAACTCAACCAAATTAACGTTTCCTACACGTTTAACATGAATATGATTTTGTAACTTAAATTTTGCGACCGCCCATGATTTTATGCTTATATTACAATAATTACTTACACAATGACCATGTTTCAACACCAAAAGTTATACTTGGTGGTACACTTTGTATACGATAATAACACCATAAAACAATGAACAAGCATATACTTGGTGGTATATTGTGTATACTAGGTGATTTAAATGTTTAATAAAAAACCTTATTAAATATCATAAGGATGTCACATCTGGTTTCCTCAGGCGTATCATTTCACTTTTGACCCTGGCTTCAATGCAAATTCAAGATTGGACATTATCCTATCATCTTGTGTGATAAGGTGAGTCCATAATGATTGAAAGAAACTGCAGATTAATTATGAAGATGCATGCACAAAACTTTTCGGTCACTAGTTACAGCATGAAATTCAATAGAGAATAACTTATCAGAAATGATATTCATATGTTGGTTGATGATCTTAGAGAATCCTATGGCTTTTTTCTCTTAATTTTGATTCCTTTCATATCTTTGACAATAAACATAACTTCTAAAGTGAAATTCGGATAAAGTTTTGCGTTTTCCTCTTTCGACGCTTCTCTTTCAAATAAGATGACCATTTTAAAAATTTACAGTTTTTTGGAGATACGAAACATGAATTGGTCGATAACAAAATGAGATTAAAATCACCATATGCAATTAGGCAAATGATATGCGCACCTAATATCGTTTAAATTTAACTAGTCATCATGGTAAAATGGTGTTGATTGGCAATCAAGGAATTGAAACACTTGTTAGAACCTCTCAAGCTACTTAAAGTTAATAGGAATATGCCCTAACATCCTCAAGCTAAATGTCACTATCCATAATTAGCTTGCAACAATAATTGAAAACAAAATACTTTAAGCTACTACAAAACATCTCTGTTTTTCTTTCCCTTGTTTTTTCGATAATCATATCCATGGACCATGATAAGTATATAATCTCCTTCCATGATACCTATGAAATGAGAAAGCCCAAATCCAATAAGTAAAGCATGTGTAGTGAAGTGTCCAAATTCTCCAAGCACAACCAAGCCCATCTTCGCGTAACCCACACTTGCCGCCACGCTGCCAGGAAGAGGGGCAAGATTGCCGACCTCTTAGGGCACTTTTTGGGGCAGAGTTTTTTTTAATTATTTATTTATATATTTCTAGTTTATATATATATATATATATAGGGGTGAGATCTAGAGAGAACTCCTCTTAAAGAGAGAACTAGATAACTAATAAAGAATTATTTTTAACTATTTTAAAAAAAAATTATTTTGTGATTTTTTTTCTTTCCTCATTCTAATAAGATGATATTGATACTAAAAAAAAAACTTGTCCGTGTAGTGTAGTGCATATGTGAACTAATGCCTATTGTATATATACAATAGTGTTTTATTGCATATAATACAACACAATTGCATTATCCAATACACACTATTGAATATATGCAAATACGACACTAATAATTGTATGCAAAACACATTATCGCATATATGTAATACAACACTAATGCACATATGCACTATATCGATTTTTTTTAATTTTTGTATATAATATAACACTATTGCAAATAAACAATACAAACAACTATATATATATATGCTATTCAACACTATTTCAAATATCAAAATGCACACTATTGCACATATGCATTATAAAAAAAGTCGATGTATTGCATATATGCATTACTCGTTATTTTTTTTTATTTTTATCTTTTTTGTGGTGAAGAATAACAACATATAAGAAGGATGAAAGAAAAAAAATTTTAAATTTTTTTTAATTAAATTAAAAATACTTTATTATTAGTTCTCTCCATAAAATGGAGTTCTCTCATGATCCTCTCCCTATATATATATATATATATATAGGGGAAGGATCAAGAGAGAACTCCTATTTAGGAAGAGAACTAAGGAACTCTTAACTAGAGGGTTATAATTGTAAAACTGCTTTCAATAGGTCATAAAACACGCCGAAGCTTCCCCTGTGCGATGAAACTCGTGTTGCACCTGCTCAATGGAACCCCTGCTTCCACTGTTAGACAGAAACCACATATAAATCGCCAATCCATACAATTTGACGATTTCGAAACCTAATTATTGAAGATCGTGTACCTACTCTTGCGTTGTTACATCTCGATTTCCACTAAAGAAATATTTTGAAGGATTTCAATGTTTAATATGTCAATTGAAGGTATTTTTTTATATTACTGTTATCTTCCTTGCTTATTAGTGTTTTTATTATATGATTTACAATGATTTCACTGTTAAATTGATTAATTGTTGATTCTTCTGAAAGCTCTACAATCAAAATTAACACTGTAATTCCGAATTAGGCGATTCTAGGTCAAAAAAGTCACTGCTCGATGAAATAGCCCTAATGTGTTTGATTGGTGTGCCAAGCCGAGTTCATATTTTGATTGTTAAAATTTTGGCAATTCTGATGGTATTCTTTTGTAGTTTTATGGTGCTTAATTTTAATCAATTTGTTTGTTATGTAACCAGATATCGTGTGAGGGTTGTCATAACTTGTGTCTATCCGCTGTTAAATGACTTCACTTAATAGAGTCCTAAGGGCAGTCTCTTTGAGAAGGGGCCGCATTAGTTTTTATTAGCTGTCCCAAGGAAAAGAGTAAGTATTGGCTGTTGGCATGTCCGAGCTAAGATCGGTTGGGGCGGGTAAGGTTGCCTAGCTTACTTGGTAAAGGACTCCTTTCTTTAGTTTAGCGGTCATGGATCGATTCTAGGTGGTTCACTTGTATACCCCTATTGACATTTTGCAAACAATGTTGAAACGAATGATGTTGTGACTGTTAAAGTAGTCGATTCTAGGTAAAAACCCAGTAATCAATATTTTGTATTATAGACTGTTGGTGTTGATCAATAAGGTAACATCTTATTTATATACTACATATACATAATATAATGTTACGCAATACATATATGTAATATAAAATTACATACGATTATTATATACTATTTACATATAATATTTTGCAATTACTTAGTATTTAACAACAATCCAACAAATAAATCATGTATTACACATGTGTAAACCTGATATATTGTATGTATGATGTTGTCTATATATTACACATATGTAATATCACTATCATGTCTATTTTATAACCGTTATATATATTTTGTTATATGTGTTTTTCCCATACGAGTTCATTTTTTTAAGTTCCATGTCAAACTGTTGGTGTTAATAAAACTACATGAAGCTTAGTGTGCAGCAACATGTTACGATTTACATTATGTTCTGATTCAATAGGTTACGTTTTTGGAATGTGCAGCAGCAAGTGTGGTTGTTGGAGTATGCATCAGGTTATATATTGAACTCAACATAACTAATTTGATTTAGGGATGAGAAAATTCAGTACCGGTACCGATTTGGTACCGTCGGTATCGAATCGGTACCAAAGTTTTGAATTTCGGGATCGGTACGGTACGGTACCAGTATTTCCTGAATTTTTACCTTCGGTACTGGTACTATCCCGGTACCATACATGTACCGAACCGAATATTTCGTTACCGGTAGCAGAACCAATAATTTGCGAGTTTCGGGATCGGTGTTTTTGGTATCGGTACCGATACAGTACCGAACTCATCCCTAATTTGATTTATGTTATTCTTAAACATTTGGTATTGTAACACCCTGGCTAAAGCTGAATACACCCGGGTGCGACGTACAGATTGCCCAAAACACATGTGACACTATTAAGTGACAATAATATAATTAATTCATTGATGATTCAAATAACAAGTACTTTTGCAAATAAGAAAATTACAAGGAAATAAACAAGTCAAACACTTTATTATTGATAATCTTATTTCTAGTGTCTTCTCTTGTTTCATCCTCTAATAAGCGTACCTGTAACATATGTATAAAATAATGTCAACTAACTTAATAGTTGGTGAGTTCCACAGTTTTTATATAATACATAAAACCATACAACTCCATGAAACTCGTGAAAGAAAATAAGGTCCTTTCTAATTGGGATTGTGCACCAATGTACTCGGTTAATGAGGCCCTTTTCCACTCATAACAACAAGGTCTTGAGTGCAAAGGGGGGCGTATGATCATATTATATTGAAGTAATCCATGAGCAAGTAATATTGAGAAAGTAACAAGTAAGCACACAAGTCCATGTATGAATTGTAGTTTGTAAGCAAAATCATAAACAATTGGGTTTTTGTAGGATACATATGCTACCCCAAAAAAAATAAAAGAGTAAAAAAAATGGGGGTGCGAGAAAATCACCTTTGAAATAGGAATGACAACTTGGAAATGATATGGGAAGCGCGTTATATAAAACCGAAGGATCGAATCTCGCGAGCTAAAATAATAAACACTATGATTACTAACTAAATAATAGAAAATAAGAGGTTGGTTTTTAAAGTTCATATATGATTATTTGTATATATACTTTTACCCTTTTAAAGTATACTAATATTTAAGGTTTAAGGGATTCTAACGGTATATCATTATAATATTATTTATGAGTTTTATATAATAATGTTACGGGATTTTAGTGTTATCGGTATGATTTAGTATAACATTTGACGGTTTAGTTTTTATAAGGTTAAAATGATTTTATATTATATATATACATATTTATATATATATTTTACGAGTTTTAATAAAAAGGTTCGGGTTTGTAAAAGTTGGATTTTTGGATAAAAAGGTTAAAGAAATTAAAACAACTTTTATTTAACCATAAAAATAATTTTATTGCTTTTGAAATGATTTATAAATGGTTTTAAAAATAAATAACATAGGTTTGCTGTGACTTGGGTTCGAACCCGAGTCTCCACAAACACAGACAACATATAGAACCACTGGACTAAACAGACTTGTTGTTAATAGATTAAGAAAAAATAAAATTTATACACAACTTCAACTTCTTCCTCATTTCAAACCCTAGATCTAATACACTTAATCTATTGATTGTTTGTTTGTTTTATGTTAGGGGTTTTGATTGTCGGGTTGAAGCTAATTAAAACCATGTAACAATTACCTTATATGGTGTCGGAAAACGGGTGGACGACGGGTTGGCCGGATACGAGTTGTTAAGAACAATTTCGAGATTTAAAACTGTTTGATTGTGGGTTATTATGTTCGAATAAGGTTTAGGAGATGATTATCGTTCTATTTATAGTGTCAACTCGATTAATTAGTGTTTAATTCGTGTTAATGGAGTTTCAATAATTTCCGATTAGTGGTGGATTAATACGCGTTAAATGAATTGTAAATGACGAAATAAATTTGATAATAATGTTTAGGAGGTGTGGAGACGTCGTTTGGTATGTTTAGCGGATCGAGACGAGATATAAACGGGTGTTTTGGAGGGTAGCCGGAAAACACCGCCGTCGCCGGATCCCGCCGCCGGAAAATCGGGGAAGAAGGGGGAGGGGCTGGCTGGCTGGGCTGTTTGTTATTATTATTATTATTTTAATTAAAATTACATTTTGCCCCCTGTACTTTATTAATATATAGAAACTGATTTTAAAGTTTATTTATTCTTTACTCCCTTGAACTTCGTAAATATACCAAACTTGATCAAACTTTATATACTTTAATATATTTAGATCGTTTACATTTTTATATCCGATAAATTTAAACTTTGATTATTTGATATACTTTTATTGCTCGGAGATTTGTTATTTGAACTAAGCGGATAAATAATGAACGAATAATAACTATAAATCATCGTAATTAATATTAAATGATAAACGACAAACAAGAATTTATTGAAACGACACAACAGATCGTTTTAACGAAAACAAATACAAATACGAATAAAAATTGACAAATGTCACAGCATTCCCTACTTTTGAGAATTTCGTCCCGAAATTAAGTAGAAGAATCCGTAACAAAAAGATAATGATACTTTGTTCGCATTTGGTCTTCTCGTTCCCAAGTAAATTCAGCGCCACGTTTGGATTCCCAACGAACCTTTACCAAAGGTATACGGCTACGTTTAGTTTCCTTGTCTTTGCGATCCATAATTTCCACCGGTTTCTCGACAAAGTGCATTGTTTCATCGATACGCACTTCGTTGAGCGGTACATGGAGGTTTCCATCAGCAAGACATTTCTTCAGATTCGAAACATGAATTGTCGGATGGACGTTAGAAAGCTCTTGAGGAAGTTCGAGTGTATAAGCAACACTACCAACACGAGCAAGAATCTTGAAAGGTCCAACGAAACGAGGAGATGGCTTGCCTTTCTTGCCAAAATGAACAACACCTTTCCAAGGAGATACCTTGAGAAGGACACGGTCACCAACATTAAACTCGAGAGGTCGCCGTCGGTTATCGGTGTAACTCTTTTGACGGCTATGAGCGGTTAAGAGGTTTTGTCGGATTTGAGTGATCAAATAAGTGGTTTCTTGAACAAGTTCCGGACCGGTGATTTGGGTTTCACCAATTTCGTTCCAACAGATAGGTGATCGACATTTACGACCATAGAGTGCTTGGAACGGAGCCATACGGATACTCGAATGATAACTATTATTATACGAGAACTCAATCAAGTGAAGATGAGAATCCCAGTTTCCACCAAAGTCCATGACACATGACCTAAGCATGTCTTCGAGCGTTTGTATCGTGCGCTCGGATTTCCCATCGGTTTGAGGATGATAGGCGGTGCTAAGATCCAATCGAGTTCCCAACTCCTTTTGAAGCGATGACCAGAAGTGAGAAGTAAAATGACTATCACGATCAGAAATGATACGCAAAAGTATACCATGACGACAAACGATACGCTGAACATAGATATGAGCGAGTTGATCAACCGAAAACTTTTCATTGATCGGGATGAAATGAGCAGATTTAGTCAAACGGTCAACTATAACCCATATACCGTCGTGTCGGTTTCGAGTAGTCGGAAGTTTGAACACAAAATCCATAGAGATATCTTCCCATTTCCAAACAGGGATATGTGGTTGAATGAGCAAACCAGATGGTCGTTGGTGCTCGGCCTTAACCTTTTGCGCAAGTAAGGCATTTTCCCACATATAATGCAATGTCTTTCTTCATACCGGGCCACCAAAATGTGGTCCGCAGATCAAAATACATCTTATCCGCACCGGGATGAATGGAATATCGAGACTTATGAGCTTCGTCCATAATGAATGTGCGAAGATCGTCACGATTAGGAACCCATAAATGATCGAGGTAATACAACAAACCATCGTGCTTAGTTTCAAGTTGATTCTCGACACCGCATGACATTTCATCATACATATTACCCTTGGTGACAGAGACATGTTGGGCTTCAAATATACGAAGTTGGAGATCAGTTTGAACGGTCCCACAATGAAGCAGAATTGATTTCCCATGGGTCTTTCGACTAAGGGCGTCGGCTACAACATTCGCTTTACCAGGATGATAACGAATTTCGCAGTCGTAGTTGCTAAGTAGTTTGGCCCATCTTCGTTGCCGCATGTTTAGATCTTTTTGGTCGAAAATATGTTGAAGACTCTTGTGGTCGGTGAATACCACGCACTTAGTGCCATAGAGGTAATGTCTCCAAATTTTCAACGCGAATACAACGGCACCGAGTTCGAGATCGTGCGTTGTATAATTCCTTTCATTAACCTTAAGTTGTCGTGAAGCGTAAGTGATAACTTTACCACGTTGCATAAGGACACAACCGAGGCCTTGATTGGAAGCATTGCAATAGACAACAAAATCCTCATTGCCCTCAGGGAGTGCAAGGATCGGTGCATCGCAAAGCATGCGTTTAAGAGTTTGAAAAGCTTCATCTTTCTTTGGCCCCCATACATAAGGTTTATCCTTGTGAGTTAATGACGTTAGGGGCAAAGCGATCTTTGAAAAATTAAGAATGAAGCGACGATAATAACCCGCAAGACCAAGAAATGAACGAACTTCGGTAGAAGTGGTTGGAGTTTTCCAATTCTTAACGGCTTCGATTTTGGCTGGGTCAACGTGGATACCCTTTTCGTTTACTATATGCCCTAAGAACGGAATCTCTTTCAACCAGAACTCGCACTTTGAGAATTTAGCATAGATTTGTTCCTTCCTTAAGAGATCAAGGACGGAATGAAGATGTTTCTCGTGCTCGGATTTGGACTTGGAATAAATAAGAATGTCGTCAATAAAAACAATTACGAATTTATCTAAGTAAGGTTTGCATACGCGGTTCATGAGATCCATAAACACCGCGGGTGCATTGGTTAGCCCAAAAGGCATAACCATAAATTCGTAATGCCCATAACGAGTCCGAAAAACGGTTTTGGGTATGTCATCTTCATGCACGCGTAGTTGATGATAACCCGAACGAAGATCAATCTTTGAGAAGCATGAAGCTCCTTGGAGTTGATCAAAAAGATCGTCAATACGAGGCAAAGGATAGCGATTCTTGATTGTGAGTTTGTTGAGCTCACGGTAATCAATGCACATACGGAAGGATCCATCTTTCTTCTTGACGAAAAGAACAGGTGCGCCCCAAGGGGATGAACTAGGGCGAATGAACCCTTTATCCAAAATTTCTTGAAGCTGGTTAGACAATTCTTGCATCTCGGAGGGTGAAAAACGATAAGGAGCCCTCGCAATTGGGGTTGCACAAGGCACGAGATCGATTTTAAATTCCACATCACGATTAGGAGGAAGACCAGAAACATCATCGGGAAACACCTCGGGATACTCACAAACAACAGGAATGTCCTCAATTTTTCGTTCTTTATTTTTCCACCACATGGGCTACGAATGCAACATACTTCTTGCGTAAGTACGTTTGGGCTTGAAAACAAGTGATAAAATTTATGCTCAAGGGAGAAGGCTTTTCACCAGATACACTGAGAATTAGACCATTGGCAAGCGGAATACGAATGAACTTCTCAAAGCAAACAATTTCAGCACGATGAATAGATAACCAGTCCATGCCTACTACGGTGTCAAAACTTCCCAATTGCATAGGAATGAGGTCAATTGAGAATTTGTGGCCATTTAAATCTAACTTGCAATTTCGAATAACCGAGTCAATTGATATAGATTTACCATTAGCTACCTCAACAGAATACGAGTTTGTAAGCTTAGATCGGGTTTTAGCAAATAAACGCTCAAATTCAAAAGACACAAAGCTCATATCGGCACCGGTATCAAATAAAATGGTTGCAATGTGGTCATTTAGGAGGAAAGTACTGTTCACCACATCGCCGCTTTGCTGAGCTTGATTGGCGTTAATCATGAAAGCACGCCCACGATTTTCTAATCATTCAACCTAAACAATTAAGCAAATAAACTATAACTAACTAGAACACTACGTCTAATGTCCTATCTTATAGTCACGGCTCTGATATCAATCTGTAACACCCCGGCTAAAACGGAATACGCCCGGGTGCGACGTACAGATTGCCCAAAACACATGTGACACTATTAAGTGACAATAATATCATTAATTCATTGATGATTCAAATAACAAGTACTTTTACAAATTAGAAAATTACAAGGAAATAAACAAGTCAAACACTTTATTATTGATAATCTTATTTCTAGTGTCTTCTCTTGTTTCATCCTCTAATAATTGTACCTGTAACATATGTATAAAATAATGTCAACTAACTTAATAGTTGGTGAGTTCCACAGTTTTTATATAATACATAAAACCATACAAATCCATGAAACTCGTGAAAGCAAATAAGGTCCTTTCCAATTGGGATTGTGCACCAATGTACTCGGTTAATGAGGCCATTTTCCACTCATAACAACAAGGTCTTGAGTGCAAAGGGGGGTCGTATGATCATACTATATTGAAGTAATCCATGAGCAAGTAACAAGTAAGCACACAAGTCCATGTATGAATTGTAGTTTGTAAGCAAAATCATAAACAATTGGGTTTTTGTAGGATACATATGCTACCCCCAAAACAATAAAAGAGTAAAAAAAAGGGGGTGCGAGAAAATCACCTTTGAAATAGGAATGACAACTTGGAAATGATATGGGAAGCGCGTTATATAAAACCGAAGGATCGAATCTCGCGAGCTAAAATAATAAACACTATGATTACTAACTAAATAATAGAAAATAAGAGGTTGGTTTTTAAAGTTCATGTATGATTATTTGTATATATAGTTTTTACCCTTTTAAAGTATTCTAATATTTAAGGTTTAACGGATTCTAACGGTATATCATATAATATTATTTATGAGTTTTATATAATAATGTTACGGGATTTTAGTGTTATCGGTATGATTTAGTATAACATTTGACGATTTAGTTTTTATAAGGTTAAAATGATTTTATATTTTATATATACATATTTATATATATATTTTACGAGTTTTAATAAAAAGGTTCGGGTTTGAAAAAGTTGGATTTTTGGATAAAAAGGTTAAAGAAATTAAAACAACTTTTATTTAACCATAAAAATAATTTTATTGCTTTTGAAATGATTTATAAATATATATATATGATTTATTATAATTAATAAAAATGGTTTTAAAAATAAATAACATAGGCTTGCTGTGACCCGGATTCGAACCCGGGTCTCCACAACCACAGACAACATATAGAACCACTGGACCAAACAAACTTGTTGTTAACAGATTAAGAAAAAATTACTTTTATACATAACTTCAACTTCATCTTCTTCCTCATTTCAAACCCTAGATCTAGTACACTTAATCTATTGATTGTTTGTTTGTTTTATGTTAGGGGTTTTGATTGTCGGGTTGAAGCTAATTAAAACCATGTAACAATTACCTTATATGGTGTCGGAAAACGGGTGGACGACGGGTTGGCCGGATACGAGTTGTTAAGAACAATTTCGAGATTTAAAACTGTTTGATTGTGGGTTATTATGTTCGAATAAGGTTTAGGAGATGATTATCGTTCTATTTATAGTGTCAACTCGATTAATTAGTGTTTAATTCGTGTTAATGGAGTTTCAATAATTTCCGATTAGTGGTGGATTAATACGCGTTAAATGAATTGTAAATGACGAAATAAATTTGATAATAATGTTTAGGAGGTGTGGAGACGTCGTTTGGTATGTTTAGCGGATCGAGACGAGATATAAACGGGTGTTTTGGAGGGTAGCCGGAAAACACCGCCGTCGCCGGATCCCGCCGCCGGAAAATCGGGGAAGAAGGGGGAGGGGCTGGCTGGCTGGGCTGTTTGTTATTATTATTATTATTTTAATTAAAATTACATTTTGCCCCCTGTACTTTATTAATATATAGAAACTGATTTTAAAGTTTATTTATTCTTTACTCCCTTGAACTTCGTAAATATACCAAACTTGATCAAACTTTATATACTTTAATATATTTAGATCGTTTACATTTTTATATCCGATAAATTTAAACTTTGATTATTTGATATACTTTTATTGCTCGGAGATTTGTTATTTGAACTAAGCGGATAAATAATGAACGAATAATAACTATAAATCATCGTAATTAATATTAAATGATAAACGACAAACACGAATTTATTGAAACGACACAACAGATCGTTTTAACGAAAACAAATACAAATACGAATAAAAATTGACAAATGTCACAGGTATGGCTTTAGATATGTATGCGAAGATATCAAAGTTTAAGATTTTTTTAATGACGGATAATATTACTAATATGATTTATGTTATTTTGAAAAAAAAAACTTTATAATGCATGCTTGTTATGAAGATCTCATGGATAAGTGAACAAAAATATGAATAATTAACATTAACATTTGATTCTGATCCATTAATATTGTGCAGCGGCTCGTAGGTATTATTGCAGAAAAAACGCATACGGTTTTTGCCACAAAGACCCATAACTATTCCCGTATAACTGGTTTAAATACCTAGACCGACCCCTTTGTAATAGGTTCGGTTCTAGGTTTGAGATATCTTGCAAAGCGTTTCGGTTCGGGCCATACCCTTTGCATAGTCCTATTGATTGTGTTATACTTAATTGTTTTATTTATTTACTTATTTATTTATTAAGACCTTATTTATGGATGTAGGAAATATATGGTCCATCGTTTACCAAACACAGAAGGAGATAACGTATTGGATGCATGATGTACCAGAAGAGTATATACCTATTGTTGGCACGATTATAAAAATTAAATTGGAAGATGTTGTCAATATGTATGATGCGTATGCTGATCCAGCGTTATGTCGTGTGTAAAACTTCCGTTTTTACCATGACTCACACAACTGTAAAAAGGTTCAAGCTGGTAAAGAAGTTGCATCTGCTATTGCTGCATCTGTTAACTGTCCTGTCAGGCATTTGCCTCGAAAGCTGCTGCACCTGCTATTTATATTACATGCGCGTAATATATTTTTTACTTACATGTTAAGCATTGTATGTGTGAACTCCATATTATACACCAATTGTTAAACCCAAATAGTTGTTAAACATTATTATACATACGACTCATATTCCTCGTCCAACAATGTTGTCATTTTCAATTTTCATGGCCTTTTGACATTTTCTAGCTTCTTTTTCCAACAGATCATTTTATTTTTTATTGATACCTTCTTTTGTTTCAGATCTTCATCATCTGGTTATAAACTAAAGTTAGGGGTTAATATTTTCATGTAATGCAGTGGAATTACATATATGTAACACAGTAGTGTGGCCTGTATGTAATATACTAGTGTTGTATATATGTAATACAACAATGCGCACTACGTATATGCAATATGTCTAAATATGCATGCCTAAAACATAAGCACACATTCAATAATACTAATAATACTACATGATGCCTTCAAAAACAATATTTATATACTACATATATGCATCATAGCTAAAAATTTGTAACAAATTGGGAATAACATTCTTTCAGCTGTAGTACATATACGCACTACAACTAAAAAAGATACAGTACATACATGCACTGCAACAAAAGATACGAGATATAAACAAACGTTTTTTAGATATGCTAAGATTACATTTTCAGTGTTATGTCTTTGTACTCCATGGTATATGGCGTCCTTCTAGCCTTACAAGATCATGTCATATACATACATGATATGTTTTACTTCAATTTGTACTACATGCATTTATACACATATGAATGCAAGTTTTAATTGTAACAATTGGCTACAAATTTCACATAGTCTTCAACAACGCCACATACACATACATAATATACATATTCATAATATTCTAACATAACCAATTTGAAAACTCATACACGAATTGATCTGATTCTTCCAAAAAAATTGTCATTTATTTTAAACTCAATTCTACCAAACAATTGACACTTTTTAATTAATCTTGTCGGTGCCTCTTTCATTTATGTCTTTCTTGCATCTTCCAACAATTGCTTTTTTTAATTTTATAATTCTTTTCATTTTCCTTTTTTGATACATTTTCTTCTTCATACTCGTCAGCACCTGTATGTAAATTAAAGTCGACATTTAATATCTAAACGCAACACGGTAGCAATACAGCCGCAATGCATGTATGTGATACATCATTACCAATAATGCATGTATGCAATGCATCAAGACCATGTATAATTATTTATTATATTATTATATTATTACTACACATATGTAATGTGGCGATACTGTATATACATGTAATTATAAGTATTTCATATATGTAATACTAATGATATGTCATGCAATTATGCATTCTATAGATCATACCGTTATATCCACCTCATTTTCTTCGTCATGCTCGTATTACTTGTCCAGCAATGTCACAATTTTCAGTTTTCTAGACCTTTTGACCTTCCCTGGTGCAATTAAACACACAATTAATTTACTGCATATGTGCAATAATCAACAAATACAATTAGATGCATCAACATAGGTTGGATATAATGTAATATGCATATGCATTATAATCGGATATTCACACATACTGTAAAATTGTTGTGTTCGACTAACATATCTTAAAAATGTACAGGAAAAAACATAATTCGTGGAATGGACATGTGCAATAATCAACAAATAAATGAACTCATGTAAGCATATGTGTTGTCTGTGACTTCCGTTTATGATCGTTAAGATATATTGTTCCCGATTGAAAAAACGAACACAAAAGGAACAGAGACAATGGTGATGTGACGTCTGTGCCGTATGGCAGTCCTGCAGGCGCCGTATGGTGATGTGATGTCTGTGCCGACTGTCAACTTTACTCTATTGTACCTCTTTTTTCGCTTTTTTGGTTTTCCCGCGTGACGTGGCGTATTCCTAATGGACCCTTCATTTTTTCTCTCCACTGTAACCTTCCCATCGCATTAACTGCGATGTTTATAATAGGTCTCTTGGGTTCTTTTAGAATCTTTTATCACTATTGTTTTTCCGTCTTATCCATTATTTCTCTTAAGTCATAAACCATTCTCCACTATTCACCATTGCTCGCTGCTTTCAATTAACGTCTGAAATAATGGCCGGTGACAAGAAGGCTTCAACCTCGCCAACCATGGATTCTATCGAGATCAAATGGAAACGATATGAGTTTGATAAACTCATACCTACATACCGTATAGCATCGGAATAGGAACCAGAATATCCCGCCGCCGAATCTACTGCTAATAAGCCTATGGCAGGTAAGATGGCCTTATATGAAGAATATTTCACAATCGGGAATCTTAGGTTTCCGATAACCAAGTTCCTGAGCAATATCCTTACCGGCCATGGGATCCACCTATCACAACTTCACCCATTTGGCCTCATGCGAATTCGACACTTTGAATTCATCTGCAGGGCCAACATGTAACATCGTGAAAGTTTCAGATTCAAAATGTCAAAATTCCAAAGTATAAGGACCAAATATGTAAATTCCAAACATTAGGGTTTAAATTGAAAAATCTGTTTCCCTGTCCTATCCGATACGCGACGGATCAGAAGAAGAGACCCATCGCGTATCGCAATGGGCTGTCTGACACTGAGGCACGTGTCGTGCCACGTTTCAACACGTGGCACAACCTCCGTCATGTGTCACCACGTGGCAGCACGTCCGCCACGTGGCGCAACACCTGCCACATGGCAGGCCTACGTGATGACTGGCCAAGCCTACGTCGCGATACGCGACGGGCTAGCCAAGGAGGCCATCGTGTATCGCGATGGGACCCTGAAAATGCCAATAAATAGTAAGCTCCGGGTTCATTTCATTTCACACTCAAATCAGCACATATATCTCTCTCTTTATACATCTCTCTAAACCTTGGGAAGCGTACCCTAGATCCACCTCGATGTTCGTGCTTGATTTCTCGTTTTTCATGTCGTTTCCTCATAGTTTGTGCCACTTTCCACCAACGTACCAACCAAGAAGGAGTTGCCATTTCCGACATCATGATGATAATGCGTGCTGACGAGTGGTGAAGTATTGGTGTACATCATTTGGCGTGCCAAAGTGAAGTGTGATCAAGAAAGAGTTAAAAAGAGTGAAAGGTGTCGAAGTGCTGCTCGAGTGTGTAGGGTGTTCTTAAACCATCGAAGGTACGCATAATACCCGAATAAGAATAATAATAAAATATTATAAAAGGCTTAAAACCCTAAGTCGAGGTTATACTCGATACATCGATAAATAACAGAAACATATAACAAAGAAAAGAAAAGAAAGAAATTAAGAATATATATATGTGTGTGTGTGTGTGTGTGTGTGATTATATATATGTGTGTAATTCTTTGTTATAAATATTATTTAAGGAATAAATAACTATTCTTAATTAATAAAGAAAAGAAAAGAATACGTTTCTTAGAGAAGAAGAAACGTTGGGTTTTATAAATAAACTAAAGGTTTATAAATATAAATTAAAAGAAAGACTTTTAATTTATAAGAGAAAATAATACTTTTTAACTAAAGGTTTTAAAGTAAAGAAAAGAGATTTGAACTAAAGGTTCACATAATCGAGGTAAAGATTATAAAAGACTAAAGGTTTCAATCCGGATTGTATATCCGACTAACAAAAGATTATACTCGTACTATAGGTACGAGATATCAACGGGAAAGACCCTCAGACGGTGTTTGAAGTCGATCTAAATCGAAAGGTGAATACGCCCCCAAACTTTGCAAACTTGTTTTAAAACGAGTCAAAAGAATTATATGAAAATGATTTACAAGGGACTATGTGTCTCTAAAACCGTTATAAATAGGAGTATAAGCCTAGCCCTCAGGCTGTAGTATATGTTTGTCTGGATCCTTACATATGCGGTATACGCGGTGGGCACATCGCACCACACCTGGTTGTAGGACGCTTTCCTGCGGGGAGCACGACCATGTGTATACATACAGGTACTTAACTAAGTCGAACGCTGCGGTGTTTGCTGAAGTATTTAGTGTAGAGACTCGAGTTTTTAATTGTGTTGTTTTAGCTGTGTTATTCCTAAGCCACGATGGGTTAAGGAAGGCATAGTCTCGAGGGGTAATAAAGTAAAAGAAAATATTTTTAGCGTCAGCATATTCACCAGCATTCGTTGCTGACGTATTTTCTTAACATTTTGCAGGTGATCAAAGTTAGAACTTGAAGAACGAAGTGCTCAAGATATCCGATGACTCAGATCTTTTTGTATAAACTTAGAAATATTAAAATGGTGGTTTTTAATAAACAAGTAATACTTTTATAACTTAAACGGGTATTTTATAATCCCATCTTTTGTAAAGTAAATATTAAATCCACAAGTTTCAAAAGACTTCCGCTTAAACACGTAAATCTGAATTATTTACAATTGTGGTACCAACTGTTAGTCACATTCCTAGGCCTTAGATGGGGGTGTGACACAACAATATAGTCCCCAAGGTGGACAAATTTGCAGTGTTCTACAAGATGAACGTGCGGGGTAGTTGGTTCAACTATTCCACTACATTGAAGGGAATAGTTGGCACCGAACTCCCTGGAGCGCGTACGAATGGAGGACGAAATTCTTTTGGATTTCAGAGAAGGTGGTTCTAATAATCATGGTCCGCCGTCCCCTCAACGAAAAATTTCCTGACTTGTAGCTTGCAGGGCACGAAGGGCAGGCGTTGTTTAACACGCTTACTCAAACTCTGACTCCGATGCGGGAAATTTTTGAATGTGCCCTTGTTTAGGCTGGTATGAGCCGCATATAGCCATACCCTGAGTTTGAGCCTTTCTTCCAGAAAGCGGACGAGAGTGAGTATCTACTTAATTACTTCGTCATATTCGTTTTAAATTATTTTTTAAGTGTTGTCGGCACACGGTGATTGCAGGTGAAGGGTCAGTGCTGAACACACTGTTTGACAAGACGGTGGGGTACATGCAGAAATGCCCACGTGATCCAAATGCCCTCCCGATATTGGACAAGATGAGGTACAATTTAATGTTTCCAACAGACTTGCGGCATGAACCGGTAGTTTCAGAAGCAATCTATCAACTAGGTATGTTTTCTTTGAACCCGCGTCCTTTGAATTCCTTAACTCTAGACGAGGTGATCATGCTACTGTCCTCAAGTGACGAATCATCACCCCGTGAAGAGCGTGATTTTGATGACACGTCATTATGCGTGCTTTGGAAGATCTTGAACGGAAGAGGAAGCATCATTCCTCTAAATCTAGCGAGCTGGATGAAAGCCACGCCGATACTGAGGAGGAACAAGTGAAGAAGAAATCAGAGAAGGTTCGTCTTGAGGACCGGGTTAAGGAGATTTCCATGTGGTCACCGGCAAGTAAGTTATTTTTTTCATAAAACTTCCAACAAATACATCTTTTATATCTTTGAATTTTGTCATATTATTTACCATCCGTAGAGGCGACAGTTTCACCGGACCAAGGTGTAGTAATCCAAGACCCTCCATCTCCTATGCAAACGGTTATTATTTCAGTTGATACTCCGGGCTCCAAGGGGAAGGACCCGGTGCAAGATGTTGAGGGTCCGAAGAGAAATGAGTCCCCACATAAGTCTCCACACTCTCCTCCGCATTCTCCTCCACATTTTCCACATTCCTCACCACTGCATCAATCAGTTAGTGGAGGCACATCTTACTCCCAACAATACCCATAATCCAGAAGGTTCGACTGTCCTTCTGATGTTGATTACTATAGGATGGCTAATCCCAGATAGGACGACCACTTGCACATACCGCTTTGGACCTTGGTCCAGGGATCACGCTTTACCGAAATAGAAGTATGTGCTGAGTTTCTCGGTCATGGAATCCCGCCGCCGGAGCCTGCATTTCAACGGGGCCGTTCATGCCATGATCTTGCCTGCAGTTTCAATTTTATCATGGCCAACACTGTGGCTAGCTGGCAAGAAATTTTCAAGGGGTGGCTCTCCATGGGGGAGAAATGGGGTGTGATGTCTAATCAAGTAGAAGAGGCTAAAAAGGCTGCTAATGAACAACGTTTGGAAGCTACAACTGCCAAGTAGAAACTGAAAGATGCTAAAATCACGCTTCAAGCTAGAAAAAGATCCCCAAGCTGCCGCATCTTGGGCCTGAGAAGAAGCCTGTAAGAAATAAAATGTTGTCCTTGCTACTTCCCGCGAGAACCAGACGCAAAGAAGCCGATCTGGCTTAACTCTAGAAGCTAACGCTGCTTTGGAGAGTCAGGTTACCACACAAGGTAATCTGATACAGTCATATGATGAGGAGGCCCGGCTGCGAAAGGATCAGGTGGATGTGATGGAGAAGCGTGCAGACGATTTAAAGGCGGAGAATTCCAAACTTGTAGATGGTTACAAGGGATTGGAGGAGCGCGTGGAAGTATTAACTGTGGATAACGTCAAGATTGCGGAGGGGTACAAGGAGATGGAGAAGAGAGCCAAAAATTCTGAAGAGGAGAAACAGTGGTTAATGTTCGAGGGACTTTCTCTGGTATGCTAAGTTCCTTCTTTCCATAATTTCTTTTAATACATTTTGTTTTTATAACTATTTAATATTATTCTTTTCATCTGATAGGTGATCAATCAAATCAAGGACGGGCAAGAATTGGGTGATTGTCTTGCTATGCTTCTCAACATCTCTTCTTAGGCTGGCCGCAAGGTTGGTTTTGAGGAAGGTGTTGAGTATATAAAAACTCAACGCCCACTTGAAGAGCATCCCCTGCATGACCGCAACGTAGGAGCGGAATACAACAAGAGGAAGAAGGAATATGATGATCTATCATTCTCTCTTCAAGATGTGATCCCTGAATTTGCCGCGGATGAAAATGGTGTTCAGCGTCTCAAGGAATACTTAAGCGGGCCTTCAGATGACACACCTACTCCTCCTACTTCTCCAAAACCAGATACTCCGCAAGCTCAAGATCAAGAAGGCTCACATGCTTCAAGATCAAGTAATATAAGGTTTTATGGTTTTAATTAAGAAATTATTTGTAGTTGCACCATTTTGTAATCCCATTTGATGTATATATGAAGCAAATTCACTTTGTACTTTGTTTTATTGTGATAAATAATATAAGTGCCATTTAGGTTTTTCATAGATGTCAATAAAAGATTGCTTAGACAATAGTATGACATGCCAGTCACTTCTGACACTCAGGACAAGTATACAGATAATGGCACGCGGGTCACTTTTGGCAATCAGGCCATGTATAAAAGTTTAATGACACGCGAGTCACTTCTGGCACTCAGGCCAGGTATACAAGTTTAATGACACGCGGATCACTTCTGGCGCGCAGGCCAGGTATAAAAATTTAATGACACGCGGGTCACTTCTGGCGCACATGCCAGGTATAAAAGTTTATGCACAAAACATATTACGGGTAAAATATTTCTTTAAGAGAAATGGAACACACGCCAATTTGCAATATAATATTTAACTTAAAGTAATACACACATCACTTTTAACTATTAATGACACGCAGGCTGAAAATAAAGATTGAAATGCCAATTTGTTATAATGGCGTGTGACCGTTCACATGTAGCATCTTTTTAATTTTTAACTGGGCAATGTTCCATGTTCTTGAAATCTCAGTTCCATCCAATTTCTCTAACTTGTAAGCGCTCTAAGATAAAACTTCTTTAACTCGATATGGCCCTTCCCAAGTTGGTTCCAGTTTACCCAAAGGCTCTTGTCTTGATGCCTCGTTATTGCGGAAGACAAAATCTCCTGCATGGAACTTGAAAATTTGAACTTTTGAATCATAGTACTTCTGAATCTGACGTTTATAATTATGTTCTCGAATAAGTGCCAACTCGCGTTGTTCTTCAAGTAAATAAAGATTCAAATGCAGTTCTTCTTCGTTGTTGATGGAAAACAAAATTCTTGCGGATGGGATTCCGATCTCTGCTGGAATCATGGCTTCAGTACCATATGTCAAAATGAAAGGCGTTTCTAAGTTACTTGCCTTCTTTTGGGTTCGAAAAGCCTATAGCACATGAGGTAGTTCATCAATCCACCCAGTTCGCTTGGTTCCAAGTCTTGACTTGATCCCATCCTTAATGTTTCTGTTTTCTCTTTCAACTTGGCCATTGGCTTCGGGTGAGCCACTGATGTGAATACTTGGTTTATTTGCAACTCTTTCGGCCATGTTTGTAATCTGCTGTCCGCAAATTGGGTCCTATTGTCACTGACCAATGTTTTCGGAAGGACAAAGCGGCATATAATACTCCCACAAGAATTTTTTCACAATTGCAGCAGTGATTGAAGCAACTGGCTTAGCCTCAACCCACTTGGTGAAATGATCGATTGCCACGATTAAAAATCCGACTCTTCCCAGGGCCTCAGGAAATGGTCCCATGATATCGATCGCCCACTTTTAGAACAGCCATGCGGAAGAAACTGACACCAATTCATTATTTGGCCTCAAGGTATTGGGTGCATGTTGCTGACATGAATCACATTTCCTAATTTCAGCCAACGCGTCTACATGCATCCCTGGCCTGTAATATCCCGCGTTCATCAACTTAGCTATCACCATTCTAGGTCCCGCATGTAAGCCATATATCCCCTTATGAATTTCTCTTATCAAGTAACTGGCATGTTCCGCGTCAACACATCTGAGAGACGGGCCTAAGAATGATCAGCGGTAAAGTACCCCATCTTGCAATTGATAGTTTAACGCCTTCTGTCGAATCTTCTGGGCTGTTGATTTTCCTTTCGGGAGCACCCAAGATGACAAGTATGCAATAAATGGAGTCATACATGACTCTACTCCCGTCTGTATGACTAACACCTAATGTTGCGGAACTGAAGGGTGATCTAAGACTTCAATGCAGATGTCTTTTGCAAAGTGCTCAAAATTTGTGGAAGCAAATTTGCTTAAAGCATCAGCAGATTTGTTCTCACTTCTTTTGATGTGAATGACTTTACAAGATGTAAACTGAAGTATGAGTTCTTTTGCTTGAGATAAGTATGACGCCATCTCTTCATTTTTAGCTTCATAAGACCCGCTAATTTGTCCCACAATCAACATTGAGTCAACACGCGCCTCCAAATGTTGAACACCAAGTTTCTTAGCAATTCGCAATCTTGCCAGGAATGCCTCATATTCTGCTTCATTATTAGTGCCCTTGAAATCTAACTTGATAGCACAAGTGAACTTGTGACCTTCAGGATTGACCAACCTAAGACCCACACTAGACCCTTCACCACTTGGAGCACCGTCTGTGAACAATGACCATACTTGATCTTGTTCCGGAGGTGTAGGAGTTTTTTGCTCAATTAAACACTCTTTCTCTTTATTCTGCGGGACCTCTGTGACAAAATCTGCCAACACTTGTCCCTTGATTGTGGGTCTTGGTTTATATTCAATTGTATGTTCATCCAATTCGATAGCCCATTTTTCCAATCTTCTAGATAATTCCGGTTTTCTTAAAACACTCTTCAACTAATACCTTGTCCACACATTGATCGGGTGTCCTTGAATGTATCTGCGAAGACATCTGGCCGCGTAGACCAAGGCTAAGATCAATTTCTCCAGCATTGAGTATCTAGTTTCCGCATCTGTTAATGTTCTGCTAACATAATAAATCGGTGTCCGGAGATTTTTCCTATCTGTTAATAGTACTGCCCCAATGGCTATGTCGGATGCTGAAAGTATAAGGTTAATGGTTCTCCCACCTGTGGTTCGGATAATGTGGGCAAATCTATTAAACATTTATCGACTTCCCAAAACGTCTGTTCAGCTTCCGCAGTCCACTTAAAGTGTGCTTTCTTCAAACAATTTCTTAACATTGATACGGAAGGAAAGGACTTAGCCGCATGATTGGCTAGAAATCTGTTTAAGGCCACTAATATTACATTCAACGTTTGTACTTCTTTGAGGGACGATGGTGAAGGCATGCGGTCAATTTCTTGGACTTTATCTGGGTCAGCTTTAAAACCCGCACTTGTAACAATGGCGCCCAAAAATTTGCCTTCCTCCACCCCAAATGAACACTTGTTGGGATTAAGTTTCATGTTAATCCATTTCAAGGTATTAAATGTTTCTTCAATATACCACAACATTTGGTCTTCCTCAACACTTTATATTGCTAGGTCATCCATATAAACCTCCAAGTTGTGCCCAATTTGCTCTTTGAAAGCCTCATCCATCAACCGCTTGTATGTTGCACCCACATACTTCAACCCGAATGGCATCATCTTGTAACAAAATGTGCCTTGGTCTGTGTGGAATGCGGTTTTATCCTCATCCCTGATTACCATGCGAATTTTATGATATCCTTTGTACGCATCAAGGAAGCACTTGAATCTAAACGGTGCATCCGCATCAAGTTTCAAATCAATTTCTGGTAAAGGATAACAATCATTTGGGCACGGTTTGTTCAAATATTTAAAATCAATACACATCCCCCATGTTCCATTACTCTTGGGAACAACAACCGAGTTTGCGACCCATGTTTGATGCTGAATTTCTCGAATGATCCCAGCGTTCAGTAAATCTTGAACCTACTCATTCATGGCCTTTGTCCGGTCAGGCCCCATCTTCCACTTTTTCTGGACAATTGGAGTGAATGCTGGATTGACCCTCAACTTATGTTTCACAATTTCTTATGGAACACACTGTCATATCTGCGAGCTTACGGGAAAAAAACATCCAAGTTCTTTACTAAAAGTTGCTTCAAAAATGTCCTCATATTTCAGAAATAGTGGGACCAATTGTAATCGTCTGTTCCGGAAATTTTGGATTCATCGCCCATTTCTCTGGCTCAGTTCTTTCTACTTTCTTTGGAATCTTACATGGTTTTGAACTTTCTGTTATGAAGCAATGTTTGTTAACGCGGATGATTTCTACGCCTGTACGAGTTGGAACTCCCACCGCACCATGAGCTGTAGATGGATGAGCATTGAAATCACCAATTGCGTCTCTTCCCAAGATTATATCATGCTTTGACTTGGCTGGCAAGACCAAGAATTATACATCTTCAGTCCGTGAATGAATGCCATCACAGAGGGTGACCAGGAAAGAAATGACTCCTCGCGGATGCATAACTCCATACCGAAAACCATACATCGACGCGTGAATAGGTTTCAACCTCGCATTGTCTTCTTCATCCAGCTGTTCAAAACATTGTTTGTACATGATATCTGATGTACTCCCTCTATCAAAGAAAACGTATTAAGACTGTTAATGTCCAATCAAAGTAGTTATTATCAGCGGGTTCTTCATATATGGACCCCTTTAACCCGCGGGAACACTAATGTGTTGTAAAACACACTAGTTTTCCGCACTAATTATCATTTTTTAGCTGCTTATTTATCTAATAATTGATGTTCGTAACTTATTTTAGCATGATCCTACATAATTATATATTTGTTGGTTGAGGTTGCGTTTTTAAAGAAGAAAAGAACCGAGCTTTTCAAGACACTTAAAGGCCTTTTACGCTCAAATCTTGAAGAGCCAAGTTAAAGCCCGGTCCGAGTCTATTTGTGTGAATCCTTGCATATATTATTATATAGTAAACACAAAATAAGAAAAACCCTAAGCCTTGGCAGCGGCTGCGATTGGCTAGCAGCATCAAAAAGAGAACAAATATAAAAAACGTTAAAAGTCTTGGTGTAAGGGAGATCGGCCAGCAGCAACAAGAAGAAAAAAAAAAGAATATAAGTTATTGGTCAAAATTGGCTGTCCAGAATTGTGGTCAGCAGCAAAGGAAAGAAAAAATTATATATAAACTAGCAGCCTCATAGTTCAATCGCAAGTAGGCAGCAAGGAAACGAAGAAAAAAATTATAAAACCTAACATCTTGGTGTGAGTTCCGATCAATAATTCAAAAAGGAAGAAGAACAAGAGTATTGCAGCCAAGATTATAAGTGTTTCTAAGTGTTTTTTCACAGCTAAGAGCAACCAAGAACAACATACTTCATCATCATATGCTTTGGTTTGGTTTAAGTTTTATATTTACTTTGTTTTTTATCATAGAATCGTATGATTTTGCAATTGAGTTAAGGATTAAGTTGTGCTTGATTATACTTGCTTGTTGAATGAGTTTTCTTATGCTTTTAATGAGTAATATGAATATTTTTATAAGTATATGTTGATGTCCAAATAACATGCTTGGTTAATCTTGTTAGTTCTACCTAGGTTTGATGATAATTGTTCGGTTTGATGAGTTTTATGGATTGCTTGATCAAAAGACTTGAATTACTATTGTAAAGTTTGGTTTAATATTGAACTAGGTTGTGTTTAGTGGCTGGGATATTATTAATTATACTTCATAAACCTCATGCTTTGATTGATTGATTGTGTATTGATTGATTTTTGCATGTCTGATTATAGACTTTGTGTTTATGGTTTGTATGCGGTCGGTACAACCAGAGGGTTTTGTTAAGTTAATTAATTGTTAAAAATCAGCAGGTGAGCACCTTCTTAAAGACCGAGAGGTGATAAGAAGTAAGGTCGTCTCATAGCCTTTGTTTGCTAGGATTAGGATTGCACGAGAGCGAGTTTGGTTCTTGTCGGGTTTGGGTTTGTGAGCGGTTAGTTGATCTAGTTTGTGTGAAGTTAAATTCTTCCTCTATCCTTGATTGTGTAGTATTCATTTCCATTAGGGTTGAGTGTCGGTGAGTCCGAGATGAGAGTCGACATTAGAACACCTTTGTAATCGTTTTCCTGTTTGTTTATAAAATCAATTAAATGTAAGTTAGGGTCTGTTAGTGAGACCGAGAGGTAATCTAGCTAGCTTGAGCGAACCTTAGTTTTGTCATCTTTATATACTGGTGTCATGAGATCATTCAATCCATTTGCTTGTTAGACCATCAATTTGATTCTTACCTAGGTAGACGTTTTCTCCATATTCATTAAAGCCTCGTTAAGTGTTTCAGTTAGTTTCGTTAAGTTTAATTAATTAAGTTAGTTTAAAGTAAATTAGGTCAAGTAGTTTTTAATAATAAATTTAATCCAAATATTATTCTTAAGAAGGTCTTGTCCAGGGTTTAGTAATTAAAAGCATTTTCACGTGTCCTTGTGTTCGGTACTCGGACTTCTTAGTTCTATACTACTTACGATCGGTACACTTGCCAGATGTGTGTAGAATTATTAGGATAATCCGTTTTAAAATTTAAAGCTTAGTTGTGAGTTTCATAGATATAGATTCATGAATTAGACACACATCAAACACCAATGGTTCGCTCTTCCATTCTTCAAAATCAACTTCTTTCTTTTGTACCCGCAGTTTCCTCCTCCTTGAATCATATGAACATTTAAATCCTTAACCTGCTTTTTTGGCTTGTGCTAATTGACTTGTGCGGGAGGCTTGCGGGCCTCTTGTCTTACATTTTTCACCAAATGTTCTAACTTCCCTGACTTGATTGCATGTTAAATCTCGTTCCTTAAACTAACACAGTCGTCAGTGTCATGTCCAACGTCATTGTGAAACATACATTGCTTATTGGGAATTTAAATGCGTTCTTTTCAAAAGCGGCTACGGTTTCCTAAATTCACATTCTCTGTAGTTAAAATTTCTGAGAGCATTTTCGTTAACGGAGTCCAACTATCATTTTGCCCCCAGTTACGATCTATTTTTTTCCAATCAAAGACCGTGCATCCATCCGCTTTGGAGCTTCTACGGGAGGTTTTATGCGGGACCGTATGGACTCCCGTGTTGGTCTGGATGGACGTGTGTTCTTAAATTCCACCTTTGTTGTTTGCTTGGAACTATCTTGCCCTAAAACATGTTCTGTTGTCGTAAACACCTTTGTGGCTGTCATAATTTTGTCCCAAGTTTTGGGCATTCCATCCCGCCCTGTCAGACAATGAATTAAATCATTACTCCGCACATTCTTGCGGAAGGCCCCTCTCAACATTTCTTCACTTATCCCGCCAATGTTCAAATTTTTATCATTAAAGCGGGTGATGAATTTTTCAATCGTCTCATTATCCTGTCTTACAACATCTAAGATCCCGGCTGGGTTCCTTATGTGTTTCTTTTGTTGACTGAAATGTTGAGAAAACTTAGCCACAAATCGTTCCAAGTCTGAATCTGTCCATCTGGCAATTTTTCGAACCACCCACGGGCGGCATCAGTCAGCGTAAGGGAAAATATGTGACACCAATATGGGAGTGTCCATCCGCTAACTCCGCCTACCGCAGTAAAATTCAACAAGTGGTCACTTGGATCAATCATACCATCATATTTTCCCAAGTTGGTAGGAATTTTTACGTTAACGTGGAACGGAGCAGTAGCGATTTGCAGAATAAATTTGGACTTCTCCACGAATGCTACGGGTCGATAAGGCTTTGTAAAGTCTTCTTCCGCATCACTGCAGTATTCACTATGTCTGACCATCGCGCGCGGACGACTGGTCTCCTCTCTACCATAAACTGGTTATCATAACTGAAATAACTTATTTTCATTGCAATGGTATGTGGGATCCCTTCGACTTCTAGACGCATGACCTGATCATACTCAGTTCTGCGGGACATTTCCCGCATAACTGGATGGCCTTTGTCACGACGTCTAACTTTTGCTTCTTCATAAGAGTACATTTCCGTTCTAATACTTTCACGGACTTGAATCCGACGAACTGTTAACGGAGGAAAAGGAGATCTCGATGGAGCTTAATCATAATTTAAAGTTCTTGCACGAACTCTCTCTACACACAACATTTTTTTATACTCAGTTATAATTCTTGTTGCAATTTCAACCATTCTCCAGGAGACAAAACGTTCTCGGATCTGGGATTCTGACGGAGAGATCTCACCGGAGGACATCTAGATCTGTTTTCTAGATCTGGTTCCTGACGATCCCTACGATTCTCCGTCGTCACACGTCCAAAATCACCAGGTGTCGGACCCATAAGTGTCGTATTTTTGGCTGAACGCGTGGTTACCGCCGGAGTTTCATCTGACCTTGGAGAGATTGACTCATATCATCAAAAATAATCGAAAAACTGTGAAGTTTTAGAAAAAACACAA